>NC_044913.1:7363168-7663168 GCF_001633185.2 Quercus lobata
GGCACACACTTTTCCTTTTTTTTTTTAATACCTACCTTGTTCATTCTTTGAATTAAGTATATTTGAGAAAAAAAAAAGTATATTTCACACGTTTCCTAAAAAAAAAAAGGAAGAAATATATTTGACATAAACTCTGTTTATTTTAACATTAATATTTTTTTGAAAATAAATTATTTTTCAAAAAGTATTTTCTAAAAAAAAAAAAACCACTATATTTGATATCGACCTTAAAATAAGTTGAAAAATTATCTTTTAATTTCTTTTATTTAGTTTTATATGAGATAGATTTGTTTTCTTTGATAAAGTTATTTTCCAAAAAATTTTAGCAGAAAATAACTTCATCTCATGCCAAACTAAATAAGAGAAAATAAAAAAATAAGGTTATGTTTGGTAACAGTTTTTGTTTTCTATTTTTATTAAACTTGTTTTTGGGAATATAAAGAAAAAATAATTTTCTTGTATTTTTGAAACCAAAAACACGTTTGGTTAGTTGAAATTAAAAAAAAAAAAAATAGTTTTTTGAATAAAAAAACTAGAAAATACTAAAATATGTTATTATTAAGATTTGAACTCTAATACTAACTCATTAAATATGATAGATTCATTTAATTAAATGGTTTTTTTTCATTGACTTTTGAAAATTAAAAACTGAAAACATTCTTTTGCATGTTTTCAGTTTCCTTCATAAATTGAGTTTTGAGAACAATTTTTGCTTTCTGTCCATTTTGAGGTGCCAAACAAATTTTTTTAGTCTTCAAAATAGAAAATTGTTTTTAGAAACAAAAAATAAGAAGAAAAACAGTTACCAAACCTATCCTAACTTTCCTTCAACTTTATATATATATATATATATATATAAAAGAAAATATGAAAAATTATTTTCAATTTTTTACATAAAATTTCCTATGAAAACAAAATGAACATTAATGATATGTCTAGAATGTTCTTATTTATTTATACTTTTTTTCCATGTCTAAAGGGTTTTTGAGACCAAAAAATTGTGGCCCAAGTAGGCATCAATGAGCGTGAAGAAATTGGACGAATTGGGTGGCTAAAATTACGAGGATATACCATAAGCAGCTTGAGCACCTTCCTTTTATACACATCCTACCCACAATAAAAGCTTAACAGCCAGCTGGACTTCGTCCTTTACGTCGCTCACTCGCTTGCATGAGAATCTATGGCGTGGTTCCCCATCCTCAATGGCAACATCGTAAATTTATTACAAAACTGAGGTCCATTCCATATTTCTAAGGATCACTTAATTTAGTTTGCTTATTTATAGGAAGCAAGAAAAGACACCCAAACAAGGTATACGCATTTCTTTTAGTGTGTTTATCTGTTTGTTTTCCGAGAAAATCTTTGAGAAAAAGAGAGAAATGGCAGCAGAGGAGGGACAAGTGATCGGTTGCCACACCGTCGAGGCCTGGAACGAGCAGCTCCAGAAGGGCAATGAAAACAAGAAACTGGTTTGTGTTTGTCACCTTTTTTTTTTTTTTTTTTTCAATTTATAATTAATTTTATATATTTTTTTTGGTTTATATATGTTCTGGATATGATTGTTGTTTGGTGTTTTGGGTGATTGGGGTTGCGTTTATTTTGGATTCTGATTAATGGGTCTGGTTTGGTTTGGTTTGTTCTTGTCTGATTTGATCAGCTTAATCTGGATTATTGCTGATGGCATTTGTGTTGGTAACTTGGTGTTGGTGGGTCCATTTATTTAGATTATATATGGATTTATGGTGTTTATAGCATGGTGGAGTCAGAAATCTTTGTTTAGGGTGAGACGGTAGTATCAAAGTATAATACCTATCAAAAAAATAAAAAACCTACCTACCTATCAAAAAATAATAATTTTTATTTTGGTTAAAGGCTTAACTTTTAGTACAATTTTTTTTTAGTGAAAATTTTATACTAAAATATGAATCTAAATTAGACATATACACACACAAACCTTTATGGCTAAAAATTTGAATTTATTTCGTTTTTTGTCCCTAAATTTTTGAAAATGTAACAAATTGTTTTTAAAGAAATTTTTTCAATAGTGTAGGGATGAAAATAGGAAAATAAAAAATAAAAAATATTTAAAAAAAAAATTTAGGAATGAAAAAAGAAGAAGATATTTTTAAATTTTAAGAGTAGAAAGTCTGAAGTTTTTTAGTACAAGAACGAACAAAGAACTTTTTTTTAATACTTTTTTATGGAAGAAAAATAGAACTTTTTAATATTAGATGATGCAAATTTTAGCGACGAAACCAAATATTTTTGCCTTGTTTTGGAGCACAAAATTTAAATTTTTATATATAGTTGTATACGGAATAACACGTTTTTCAAAACTGTTGGGGACCTCAACAGTCAACACCTAACTCGTCCATGGGTTTGGCATTATTATATTAACATAGAGCTATAACTGAAAAGCTATTAAGCGTTTTGAGTATTTTTGAGCATTTTGCAAATAAAAGTGAAGTGCTTTAAAATTATGGATATATAAAGTAAGTGCAGCGAATGGTAGAGATTTCTCTAAAAGTTCTAAATTTTAGCTTTAATCTTAACAGCTTCTTAAAGCACTTTCTGATGGGACTTTTTGGACGCACCTTACGTGTGTTTGTGAATTGTGGTTTCTTTAAGATTGATCTTGATGCCTTTGTGAATTATGGCGGACACTGATTGGATAAAGTTTTTGGACTTTAGCTTTTACATTCTTTTTTTACCCCTTGATAAATTTGTTTGGTTCAGTTTTTTCTTGCCAAGTCTCTTTTATGTCAATATATCTCAGGATATTTGTCACTGTCAACATTTTTTGTGATAGTTGCAAAATTTATGAAGTCTCTCATTCTGTTTGGTTGGTTCTAAGAAAATATGATGGGAATGCAAGAAAATGGTGAACAACTACTTTAATTTTAAGCTTTTTTGTTCCATTTTTCCCCATATTATCTGAGAGGCAAAGAGGACGTTTTTGGACGATTTTTGGAAAAATATTTATACTTGAAAATTTGAAATATATATTATGTTTTAGCTTTTTTTATTTGCTGATCCATCTCCAGTAAAACAAACAAAGCTTTGGTTTTGGAATAAAATTGATATTGGGATTTGATTGATGTGGCTATTTTGATCATTGTATTGGGAAATTAATGACGGGGCTCTGCTTAACACATAGAATGGAGGATACACAAAAAAGTTGTGGTGGAGGCATGTTGTGACTTGTGAGTGAGATAAGAATTAGGTAGTAGATTCTTTTTGTAGAGTTTTAGAGTTGGCTAGATCAGTCTGTAATAGGGAATTAGGCTTGTTAAACCTGTGTCCTCCAATCAAATCTAAAAATTTATATGTTGAATATCAACCCTTAGATGTACTGGTTTTGTTCAAATTGTCGTTTTATTGTCTAATTTTTCTATGAAGTCTGACTTGACATGCCACTTGTTACAGTGGTAAACTATTGATTCGGGAACGAAGTAATGCAAATTTTAAGAAAATACGTTGAGAGAGAGAGAGAGAGAGAGACCATAAATGTTGAACTTATTAGGTTAATAACTGGATGGTTTGTGTTAGCAAGAGTGGGTCAGAGACTGGAGGATGTAGTGGTGGTGGTACTACTAGTAGTAATATTAAAAGTAAATAACTAAATAAATAAAAATCGTCCAATGTTTGAAACGATTTAGTCATGTTTTAATGATTAATTAACTGGTGAGTTTGGACCGGCAGGTAAAGGTTCCCTTGCATGTTTGTTATGTTTAGTTTCACAGCTATTATTATTTGATGCCGATGGTTGTCAATGTCACCATTTCATTGTATGGACCATGTGTTTCCCCTTACTTTAACAGGTTTTTTCATTCTTAGCATGCACTCAGCTCTATAATTGATGCAGATAGTTGTGGATTTCACTGCTTCCTGGTGTGGACCATGTCGCTTCATTGCACCATTCCTGGCAGAGCTGGCTAAGAAATTGCCAAATGTCACATTTCTTAAAGTGGATGTGGATGAGCTGAAGGTAAAATAAAGTCAGATTATAAAATTTCTCTCTGCTAAAAAAGATAGCATTTTACAAATTTAGAATTAGTTTTAGAAACATTGTTTGTTCAACTTATATTTGTCTTTCTCATTAAAAAAAAATGTCGTGTTTGCAGTCAGTTGCTCAAGATTGGGCCGTGGAGGCAATGCCAACATTCATGTTCCTGAAAGAGGGAAAGATTGTGGACAAGGTGGTGGGAGCAAAGAAAGATGAACTGCAGCAGACTATTGCAAAGCACTTGGCCACTGCCACTGCTTAATCCTCATGGTGATGATGTTCACTACTTCTAAAAGTGTTTCTTAGACCTTTCCGTATGCTATTTAATCTTGATCTATGTTATATATCGTGTAGACTGGAACTGAAAGTGTGTTGGTCTGGTGCGAATATTTTAATTGCATGACATACTTGAAGCTCATTTTATGGTTTTGCTGAGTTTTCTTGCTTGAAGAATGGGAATACTTGGATGCATATGAAGATGGTAGTATGTATCTTATGATGTTGGGTTTATAAAAGTGGCACACCATCACACTAAATACTTGAGCATGTTTAGTTTACATCAATTTGTTATGTCAGAATGTGCATGAAAGTCATTTTTTTTTCAAACTAATTTTAACTTATATGTATACTTCCCATTTTCTACTTTTTCTCTTAAGTTTGATACATTCGTCCCTCTGGCTGACTTTTTACATGTTTGAACAGCTTAAAATGTACTAGAAAATAGGTAGGAAAATTTTGTTTTAAGACAACCAGAGAGAGAATTTAGATGTGGATAATTCACTGGCGTATGAGGCTGATTTTTGGGACACAACTGTGAAACCAATTGAGGTTTCCTATATTTTTTTCTCCCCTTGATTATAAAGCGAGGGGAAAACTTTTAATTGGAGAATCTAAACTAGGACAAAGCTGACAAGCTCTACCGCCAATATCAGTTGGAAATTAGATTTCTATTATCTTATAACAATGGTGGTCAATTCCAAATTTCCACTGAAACCATTACATCGGTGGTTAATTGTTATCTCTACTTATATCCCACAAACTCTCTCTCTCTCTCCTTGGAGCTCCTCCATTCGTGGGGGTTATCCCTTGCAAGCCATTAAACATACATTCTATAACATCCAAAACAAAGTAATTCCGAGACATCTTTCGGCCTCATATACCTCCTTGGTTATGTGTTCCCTTTCTAGCCATCAACATTTGGGAAACCGTACATCAATGCAGATCGGCCTATAATAAGGTTTGTTTGTTAGAATCCAAGAATTTGCAATTTTGTATCACCTGGATTAGACCGTCTAGATGAAGTCAAGTATTTAAGTCTCTAGGGGGTCCCAAAAAAAGAAAAGAAACCCCCCATTGGATTCATGCTCCAAAACATAATTACGCTACAAACAATTTTACAACATTTTTTACGAAATGCTAATACGGTGATTGGTAAATGGAAAAGTGATATTACTAGTGAACCCAAATGAGAAACAGTAAGAATTAACCACATCAGCAACTTGAAAAATTTTGTAATTGTAGCCATTACTAAAAAAATTAACAAGGCAAAGACAAAAAACGATGCCACTTGGAAGTAAAATGAAATGGACTTCAAATTGAGTAACTGCACATAAAACAATGGTCATAGTAGGATCCGCTCCCAACATGAACCTAACTCAAACTGGGTTGGATTTTTCCCCAGTGATACAAACATAAATATAAATAAATCACACTAACAGAAATCACCTCTTTTCCCAGTGCCCATTTCCGGTTAAAAGGTCGGGGACTGGGGCTCGAAATTCACCTAAGGCCCCAAATTATAGGACCCCGGGAATTCACAAACTGATCTACCTAACAATCACTATATTACATTAGTCCATTACCCAACTTAAATTAAGAACCAATTGCCTTACGGCTGCAAACACTTCTTTGGCCAGAGGTACTAACCATCTGACAAAAACTATGCACTCAACCTAACAAACTAGAAAACTTTTTCCTATACTTCTTTTATTCTTCTTTCCTTGATTGCTTCTCTTGCTGGTAGTATATAGTTAAAAGTCACAAGATAGCTCCTTTTATGAGCACTAGTAGTCTTCTTTTTACCTAATTAACCGCCCCAATTTGTAGTTGGGTTAGAAGCACAAATAGCTTCCACTGATAACCTCTTCAACACATTTGGACATGGATCTTTCCCAAAGTTGCTGTTGGATATGGTGACCGCACATCTCTGCTTCCCTATACACTTCTGTGGAAAGTGAATATAAAAGATTAAAACATGATCAAAATAAGCATGCATTCTAGATTCTAATATGTTGGTAATCAAGTTTTGTACCTTCTCTAAGATATCGTATGAGGTAGAGGCATGGCATGTTCCTTGCTGGTAAGTCCCACAAGTTCCTAAAGGAGTTCCAAAGCTGGCAAATTTAATGGAAGATATGGTCTGCCCCTGACTACATCGCAGGTGAACCTTAGGCCTGTGGAGCTCTTCTGATTTTCCATAGCTTTCAATGTGCCAGTTCTTAATGGTTGGGTGGTACTCAGAGACATCAGCACAAACACTGGTTACCGATCTCTTCACGAGAGAAATCCCTGAGGGATCTCCCCCAAGTTCCTCAAAGATCACCAAAAGATTTTGTGTTGGCTTCAACCAAGACCTAGGCACATGGTACCTGATGGGGGAATATTGTTGGGGTTAATGAAGAAATTTTTGCCTCAGTTAGGCATTCAATACTATATATCATCGTCCAGTGTTACAAAATTTATCATAAATTTCCTAAGAAGTTACCATTTCTGGGTGGGTTGGCCACAACCAAGCTGACACTTTGGAGGTCGATACCCTCCAGCATAATTGCACCCGTTGCAGTTACCACTAGCATATGCAGTCCAGTATCTCCCAATGCTCTGCCCATTAATCCATATTTGACCTTTCCCCATACCCTCCATGTCCAAGGCCAGGGGTTCATCTCCTTCAGGTGCATCGAAATATGCCTGCCAATTTATAAGAGAATATTTTCAATATTCAATACCATCAGGTTGTCTTCCACTATATCATTGCATTGCATTTGCTATGTTAATACCTTATGCCAGGTCAATGGCTGTTGCTTCTGTGCGGCTAATGATCCCCGAATCCATTCAACAGATGAAAAACCATTTGTAGAAACAAGGTTCATGGCTTCTCCTTTTAGACCTACCTGTTTAAGAAGGAAGCTGTGAGGCAAAATTCATTTGAATCAACACGAACTTAAACAAAATTGGTATTTAACATATGCCTACCTGGTAGGTCCATTTCTGCCAGGACAAGTCCCACTTTCCCTGGTCAAGTCCATGCAGTGCAACTGGTCCAAGGATTCCTGTGTTCCAGGTCTCAAAGTGGCCACCCACATTCTTCAACAAGAAACACAAAAGTTAAGTCCTTGTTTAAATAGAAGAAATAACCTTGCTAGCAACGGCTAAAGGTCTGTGCAACATGGTCAGATTTCAGGATCCAGGATTTGTAGGATGCTTGAACCACATAGCTGTCTAGACTAGGAGCCAGTAAACACTAAGAAGCACCAAATCTATCAGGTATATCGCATGATTTGAACAATAAAGCATCTAAGGATTAATTAATTTTTACTTTAAGATTGGCCAAGTCTATGATGGGTTCTTAGCCTTTTTCACATCTGGTCTTGATTTTGCTGAGTTCCCCCAAAATAGAGAAGTATGATGGCAAGTTATCTTAGGTTTAGCTGTCTCCCATTAGGACTGGAGTACAAGACAAACCTTCTGTTTCTTCGTCTACTAGGTTCCAAAATTACCAGGGTAGAATTACAGAAACACAATAGACATGGAAAGGGAACTAACCGGCAAACCAACAGCAACGCTCAGTAGCGCAATTCTGTTTGTTCCAGCCTGCAGATTGACCTTGCCAATATAAGTGAATCTCCTATTCTCCCTTGTCCCAAATGCAGAGCCTAACATAACATAATATTATATGTTAAGTTTCTCATTGCTAATAAATAAAAAGGAAATCCATGAGAAAGTAAACAAAACATGTACCTGAAAGCTGTCCATTAATAAAGACATGCACAGCATGGCCTGTTGATTGAACAATGAGAGTTGGGAGTTCACCTCCACGCAGGAAGGATTCAGATTGGCCAATTTCAACACTGTAGGCATATTGAAAAGAAGATTGTAATAGCGTGTAATTGTATGATCTTTCTAGATCATCTATTGAATTGTGTCAATGAAAGAATTAGGCACATATGTAGCGAAGTCCAACAATATAAAGTCTTAAGTCATCCAGATAGGAAAGGTTGTATCATGGGAACCAAGGTAGCTCAAATTAAAACATTTTTTTCCTAGAGTTTTTTTTTTTTTTTAATTGAGTTTCAACTTATGGTATTCGCTTTTGATGATAGCTCTTTATTTTCAGACTAAGACACCTATCAGTTTTTGGTGGAGGCGGGAATTGAACCTCAGATCTCTTATTCAACCATCAAAAACTTTATCAGTTGAGCTAATTAAAACCTACTCCTAAGTTTGTTATATTCACTAATATTTCTTTCCATTACCAGTGTGGTTATCTCTATTTTTTTTTAACCCCCCTAGGGAGAGAATAAGATTATAGAGTCAAATAAGGTGTAGATGAATTACTGCGCATGCTGTGCCAGTGGATGGAAAAAGAAAAATAAACAGTCACCACAAGTGGGAAAACACTAATTTCGTTCCATGAGAAAATCTTTCCAAAGCACTCAGACAAAATCACACAAGAGCCATGTACAAAACATGACTAAGGCACGTAGATAATCATCCTCACCTAGTTATGTACCACAGGTAGTCGCTAGTGTCCCTTGTGACATTTATCTGTTCCAAGAGACCAGGAGCAGTGATTGTTGAGCTGTCATCCAGAGAAGTAATGTCTTCATCATAGCTTTCCCATGAGAGCATATCAGCATTTGTTGGCAACATTTCCATTTGTGTTGTTTGAACTCCAACCTAAAGGGGAGGGATAAGAACTAGTCAATACCACAGAAAATTCTGCACCATTTTAATTTTGGAATGAAATAAACTGAGAAGAGAACAATATAAATAATTTCACCTCAAATTACATATACTACTGAGATACCAAAAAAATCCTTTAGATAAGGTTTCATACCTTTGCAGTATTAAAGACTACATTTCTGCAATCAGGAAGGATGCTGATGGACCAAGGAGGCAAATTATAGTGCATGTTATTGAACAGCACTCTTGCAGCTGACTTTGTGTCATAGTTGGAGAGAAAAGCTGCACAATCTCCTGATTCTGATGAGTATACGTGAGCCTGGAAAAGACACAATTTACTTTAGTCGGTGAACAATAACAAATCCCGCGTTGCCAGAAGCAGGAGAGTTTGAGAATGGGCGTCCAAACCTGTTGAAAGCTCCCTAATGAAGTGACAATAGGATCGGATGAAACCAAAGCTCGCTCAGACATCTTAATGGCTCTATGAAGCTCCTTTAGATGACCATACTTTGGTTGCCTAATCAGACCTATCAAGTTTTTGCAGTACGGCAGTTATATTTCCAAACAAGAGTATGCAGCATGCTGGGGATGTATATATATAAGAATGCATAAGCATTTCAGAAGTAGACTCATATTCTTTTCAGTTCAATTTGTAGAATTTGGGCACAGGCTGAAAAATGGTGAAGACCTAAAAGCATTCAAATGCATAAAAAGAATCCTCCCTAGTTAAGCATTGAACAAGTTAAACACCCTAAAGGGATGTTACATCTATTGTCCTGTTGACATTGCCACTACTATCCTTAAATTTTCTCTTTTCTTTTGGGTGGAACAGTCATTCAAGCAGAATTGCTCAACAATATGAACTAATTGGAAAAATAAAAGAAAAAAGATTTCTTATTATCACCATATTCATCTAATGGAGCATCGTAGTCATAGCTTGTTGAGATGAAAGGGCCCCCAGCTGTGCGTCCAAAATTAGTCCCTCCATGGTACTGTTTCATACACAACAACACAGAGATACTCGATTTTATTATAGTAGAATTCAACATTCAAATTTCACATCTCCTCAGAATATTTGCTAACGAAGCCAACCATGTAGTAGTTAATAAAAGATCCTCCTTTCTGTATGAATCGAGCAACTGCGAATGCCAAATCCTCGACAGGTCGCTGGTGGATTGGGCCACCAAACTCCGTAAACCTTAAAATATACATAAAAAGAGATTGAAATGGTGTACTTTCACGTTACAACAAACTTGCAAATCTGTGATTAGAATGCAAAATAAACAATATATTTCTGACATACCAGCCACTCCAAGCCTCTGTCCATATTGTGGGTTTGTAAGGTTTGTTGGGAGAGAATGTATCACAATAAAAACCATTGCATGTGTTTATCTGTCAGCAGAGGAAAGGAAAGGAATTTTTTAGGCAACTAAAAAACTTTTCTCACAAGATAGAATTAGACTTTAAAAAATAAAAAAGACTAATTTGGGGCACCTTCTCTTTGAAACTGAGGGGGAAGAAAATGCAGATAAATACTAATTAAAACGCTTAGGACTACTAATCAAATTGCATAATAGAGTGGACAGAAATTTATATTTGCAAGAAAAATAGTCAACAGGACTCACCACTGGATCTGGGGCATCTTCTTCCTTGCACATCACCCAGGGGACCCCAGTTCCCAAATCAACAGCCATTTTTGCTGCCCAACTCATATAATTGTAGCCAGCAGCCCCAAATAGCTTACTTTGTACCCCATACTCATTCTCAATCTATACAAACATAATTTACAGAAATTATTATTGTAATTTTGCTAGTCAAATTTACTTCTATAAGAGCTGCATTAAATATTTCTACCTTTCTTTCAAACAATTCATAAAACTTGCACATAGTTCACATATGGTTAATTTTTTAAAACAAAGCCTCTAATCAGGGTTGCATAAAAATTTGCAGCCCGGATGCAAAAGATGATAGCACACATTAAAATTGAAAAGCCAAAGTCCTAAAACTTGTACCTGAGAGAGTATGATGGGTCCACCCTGAGACTCAAACAGATTTTCACTCTTCATCAGTCCAACAATCTTTTCAGTGAACCTTTGCATTGCCCTCTGCAACATCCATAAGTATGTGCTTAATACAACTAACATACTAAATAGTGAAGAATACCTGAGTTTCTATATTCTTCATTGATTTTCCTTTTCACTACTCGTGCAATATAAAAGCATGGAACTTAAGAAATAAAACCTTGAAAGGCTCATTGTCTGTTCTGAAACTGATGCCTGGGACATACTTGAGCCAAACAGGAAATCCTCTGAACATAACACAGAAAACAGAAAATTGAAAAAAAATAAGAAAAACCCTGAAAGTGAAAAACCCTTTAGAACTTGTAAAGCCTGAGAGTCTGATTTAGATCTTAAGGAGAAAAAAATTGGTTGGTACCCAAAATTCCACTCTGCACAAACATAAGGTCCAATGCGGATATGAGCATAAAGCCCAGCTTTCTGTATGGTCTTAATGAATCTCACCAAATCATATCTCCCTTCAAAATTGTACTGAAACCATCGGAGGGGAAAAAAATTAAACACAGAATCAGAGAAACTAAAAAGGAGTAGAGTGTAGGAAGTGCAAGGAAGAGAAAAGTGAAGTACATTGCCAGCAGAAGGCTCATGAACATTCCAAAAAATATAGGTCTCAACCACATCTAAACCTCCATCTTTTGCTTTCTGTATCAGATCCTCCCACATCTACAAGCACCTCATTTCATTTCATTTCATTTCCAAGAAAATCACAAACCCAACAAAACAATTAAACTACTAAACCAAAACAAAGAGAGAAATGGGAAATGATTATTGTACCTCAGGAGTGCTTCTGGGGTAATGTATAGAGCCAGAGAAGAGAATTCTCCTTTGCCCATTTATGATAATGGCCTTCCTATCATATGTCACACTACACTGAATCAGCTGGAAGAAACCAATGAACCACGCTAAACCAAATAAAAAGAACAACTTGGAAACTGAGTTGATTTCCATTGCTCTCTCTGTGTACACACTAAAGTTACAATCTTTTGTGAAATGCAAAGACAGAGAGAGAGGTCTTTAATGGAGATTTTGGTCTACTAGTGCAGAGCAACAAGAACTAGACTACTACAGGGTCCATTTGTGCTTTGGACTTCACACTCAAAGGTCTCTCAGAGACTCTGAGCTGAGCAATTTATATATAAAGAAATACTATTACACTTAAACAACTCAATAGCTTTCACGTTTATTGTCACAAGTCACAGCTCACAACTGGCGAGAGCTATCGTATTGCGTGGCTGTGAGCTACGATAAAAAACACAAACATGACAAAACACTGAAAACAGTGGAAAAGGAAAACAAAACAGTTAAAATTTTATTATTATATTTATAAGGTTGTTAGGTGAAATTTAATTGGTCTTGGTAAATGGTGAGTGTTCAGCACGGGTTAACAGAGTAAAGTGCGCTTTGTTTTAAGTATATTCTTAGTAAAGAGGTTTATCTGCTTCCTTTTGCTCTTTTTGGTTAATTTTTTTTTGCCTAAAAAAGTAATATTTTGGTTGAGAAATATTATACAATTCACTGAAAAAAATTTATCATAGACTAGCGTGCTTTATTCCATTCTATGTAAAAGTACAGTATGCCTGTGAATTACCCAATAACACTTTTTTCTTTTATGGGATATCCAATATATACTTATTTTCACATTATATTTAGATGTCAATTTGTGATACCACCACTAGTATTTAGTGAAAAATAAATAAATTTAAGTACATCAATTACGAGTTAACATTTAAAGATATTGTAAATTTTGGTGTGGATTTAGATGTGTCCCAAGAGATTGAGGAATTATACCATATTACAATTATATGAGTTATCTCTCTCACAAACGGATGGGACCCTCAAGCTATGAGAAAGAGAATTCATCAACCTGTAACAAGGTATATTTTTCCCAAAAGTTTTTCATAGAATAAAAGTAATATCAATTTTGTTGTTCAAAAATACTAGTTCTAGTTAGTAGGGAGGAACTTCACTTTATTATACGCAATTTTGAAGTTGATTTTCCTCATTTGTTCATGGTTCACAAAACGAACAGCAATGACATAACATATTATGCTTACCTTTTCAGTCTAATATACCATGATGTGACCCTCTTTAAATTGTAACTCTTTCATTGTGGCCCAGGAAAATCATAAAGGCAGTTTCTCTTTTACCTTTAGCAGCACTTCACACTATAAGTTCTCCTATAAGGCTAGGACCAACGAAAATAGAACCCACTACTGAGCCACTGGCTAATTTGCATTGGGCAGTCATTTTTTTTTTTTTTTGGTTTATGCTTACATTCCATTAATTAGCCATTTTTACCCTTCTTTAAGGTAATTCCATTTCCAACTTTAAAACTATTTGCCCCGACAATAGTGCATCTCAAAACAGTCTCACTTTGATTGTGGAATTTGACTTGTCCACGTCATTATACCAGGGGCATTTTGGGAATAAACATAAAAAAGGGAAAGATAGTCAGTCATAGGAGGAGTTTTTCTTTTTCTCTTTTATTTTATTTATTTATTAGTGGATGGAAAGTGGGAAAGATAATAGGGCATGCCTAATTTGCTGCTTTTGTCTCGGGGCATTGTAATAAATAGGACCCACAATGCTCATATCCATGTGAACCCGAACCCTTTTTCTCTTTTTTTATATTTTAATATGAGAACCCGAACAACCCTTTTGGTTACTTGGGGAATATTGAGTCATGTGATTGTGAACCCGAAAATCCTTACTCCCTCCTTCAATGTCCACATTTCACCTCTTTTTGTCACATTTCTTCCAAATGACACAATACCCCTATATTACCTTTTGTGCCTTTATTGATATAACTCTCTTTTACATGTTCTAGTATCTTTCTCAAAGAAATAAAAAAATTATTAAAAAAAAAAAAAACTCTTTATATATATTTCATGTCTATGTCGAAGATCACAAAAGAGGCAGGGCAAGGACCAGCTGTTATTCAAGCTACAAACAAATAGTACTACTGACTACTAACTAAGTATATACAAATAGGTTTGTTCGCCGCGCCGATTCATTTAGTTCAGTTCGATTTTTAATTAGGAAATTTACTAATATGTGCTATTATGGTATATATTAATAATCTATTTTAGGAAACTTTTTATAAAAAACAAAAAAGTAATTTACTGTTTTGACAGTTTTTTCAATTTTTCATATAAACTTTTCCAAAATGAATGGTTAATGTTTGCCCTAAGAACACACATTAACTGGATTCTTTTAATAACAATGGCTTTTCTTCTTCTTCTTCTTTTTATTTTATTTTTTTCAACACACAAATGTAGTTCTCACAGGAAGTAATTTATTCATGTTTTCAAACGAAATGCTATTGATAATTCGTTCAGATGGATAATTTTTTTTTTTTTTTCATTTTGTATTAACCAAAAAAAAAAAAAAACACCTTCATACAGGTTTTGGATTGTAAATCACTTTCAAATGTTTTTCCTCTGATGCATGTAAAAAAATGCGACAAAGTGACTGTAAACGTAATAGGTAATAGATTGCATATCTTTTCTTAAACAAACAAACAAACAAAAATTGATAGTTCAAACAATCATACAAGCTAAATACATTAAGACAGTTTGCATATGACACATATATGATGTGACAACTCAACCTAGCTATATAAATGTCACCGTATGAAGAGTTTATCATATATATATGATTGTATAACTTTTATATATATTCCTATTCCTCTACCAAGCGGCGCATCAAACAAAAAGTGGATGCTACAAATTGAGATTTGAGTGTAAATGATAACTTTCAGTATGTTTCAGTTTGTATTTGTTAAACATAGACAGTTTTTTTTTTTTTTTTTTTTTTTTTTTTTTTTTTATAGAAGAAAACATAGACACAGTCCTATAGTACTTCTTTTAAGGATGTTTTGGAATTATATTTATAACTTGGATTTTCTTAAAAAATAACTATAAATCTAAAACAATATTATTAGTTAGGCTACGTTCCAAACTATTTTCATTTCTAACAATTCGAGTGTGATAAACTCGAGTTTGAAAATTGAGTGTCTCACACTCGATTTCCAAGTGTATTTTCAAATGGTAAAATCGAGTTCGTTGGACTCGAATTGCTAGAAACAAAAATAGTTTGAAACGTTGCCTTACTAATAAAATAGTTTGAGGAATTTAGTTATTTTAAAAAAAAATTCTTATAACTTCATAATTATATCTTATTTATTTATAATAAAATTTTGAATTTTATATGTATTTTTTAATTTTTGACAAATTTACTGTATTCCTGCTATAAAAAAGATAAAAAATAATAAAAAAAATAATACTGAAATTATGTACCCTAAGCTAAGGTTCTTTCAGTCAGCAATTAATCGGGGCGGCTTCAATGATTTGCAGTGTCACATCATCAACCCGTTGTAAATTGCGATTTGATGGGAATTTACAATTGATAAACGAAACGGCCTAAATTGCTAGCTGTTCCTGCGGTGTCGGTTGAATTATCGATCCCACAATATTTTTTTGGGGAAATGTTGTTTTGACAGGTCTTTTTGTTTGTTTTAAGATTTAATTGTAAACTAGTTGAATATTTGTCGCGATACATAGAATAGAACTGGCACAGACTATCAAAATTGATGTTAACCGATGAAAAGTATATATAAGTAATAGACAATACAATCTAGAAGAATAAATATTCTTACCAAAAAAAAAAAACCTAGAAGAAAATAGAAATAATGCAATATTATTTTATTGCTAGGAATTTAGTTCGTTAGAAGATTTCCAGTAAAGTAATTACTAATTAGCCGCAAGCACTATAATTTTACCTGCAAAAACAGTACTCAGGTACATTGGAAACCATAATTATTGTAACAAAGAAAGTAGAAGCATGGATCAATAGCAAGATTTTGTTGGCCAAAGATTAGGATTGTCCAATAAAAACTTGCCGCTTAACCTTAAAATTCTAGTTAAGTTTCGCCAACTACTTGATTGGCGGAAAAAGGAGTTGTCATCTGTATCTTTAATTATTATAAAAGAAATGAAAAGGTTGTTGTAAGCAATTAGAGGAGAGAATTAATCCTTACACGTTTTTGTTAAAAATACTAAGAAATGTTAGTTAAGTTACAAGGATCTTGTCTCATGATAATTGTTAGATTAAATGTTAAATTTGCCATTAATTTAATAACACAGGTTTAATTTCTTGTCTCCATCTTACCTCCTATATTTAGAAAAAATATTACATGTGCGTCTCATTTAATAAAAATAGTTCAAACAGTTTACACATAGAGGAGAAATGTTAGATTAAATTATTAAATAATTATCTATCTCCACTTTATCCTATTTAGAGAAAAATTTACTTATTGGGCACCACAAATAAAGGCAGCTCAGTTAGTCCACACATGAAAAAATGTATTAAATTAAATAATTAAATCCACAATTTTTTAATAATAGACTACAATATTTTTTTAAGGCGGTCGGTAACTTATCAACAATAGTTCTATATTTTTGACATGCAAAGATAGAAATACATTAAAGTACGAAAAGTGCAGAACGTACCTAGCACAAAAACTTAGGTTGAGAAAGCTGTATTACACAAGCGGCCATGCACTAACATAAATAGTGGCCTACAGCTTTTACGACGACCCAGGTAAGCAAAGAAGAAAAATAAACAAAAAGTATAAAAAGTATAAGAGTACCTCCTGTTTTTTTTTTCTATATTTTTGTACTGTTTATATAATAAATAATGATATTTATTATTATTTTTTTAAATATATTTTTTAATTAATTTTTTATTATTTATTTATCTCATTTAAATATTATTTTTTTATTTATTATTTATTTATTTTTTAACACAATATCCCTATACCCCATCCCCACTCCTTTTTTTGCTAATTTTTTATTATGTTTTATTCTTTTGTTAACAGTAACACATCAACTCCTTTTTTTTGTTAATTTTTTATTATGTTTTATTCTTTTGTTAATAAACAGTAACACATCAGGTTTGGAAAATGACTATTCATTAGTAAAAAACTTTTTGAGTTTTAAAGAAGTCGTTGGAGCTTACTTTTCCTCTTTTTTCTGGTTTCATTTTCTATATTTTGGCTTTATACCTACTCTATTGAAGGCGCTCTAAACGGTCCTGGAAGCGAGAGAAAATGTAAAAATCATCACATGCGCGCCCTGCATCACAAATAGTAATCGATTATGAGTTTAATAATAATAATAATAATAATCCCACTTTCCTCAAATGCTCTTAACTAATTTCTACTAATTGCTTATTGTCAGTCTAAAGTCAACTGGGGTTTTAATTACATAGATATAGTCATAATCTTTCTTTATGTCATATATATATATATAAGCCCCCACATGGCATGTTGAGTGGCCTAAAAGGAAACAAGCAAGTGAGGTTCCTATAACCTTACTTTTGTGAAGTTGCTTCCCTTTAGTTTGTCATATCTTTGATTGTTTTGTTTAGCCTTCAACGGCGAGAATGACGGAAGGGAATGGGAACCCTAAGACAGTGGGACCTTCGTCGCACTCCGCTAGCTTAATCTGACCACTACTACTAGTACAGCTTGGTCAGCCACTTAATTCTAACCGCAGATTTCGGTTTCTTAAAAAATTAAAATTGTCTAATTTTTTTGGTCACCCACTGATCATAAATGTCGACACCCATTGCGTAAATAAATTGACTAACTACTACCATCTTATGATGACAACAATGTGCCCCCTCAAGTGGGTGCAGTGAAACCCTTCTGGCTGGCCTTTGGGTTCAGCTCGAGTACAACTGCAGTACAAAGGTGGGCAAACCCATTCAAAGTTTGTGTAGATCTTACTCCAAAGTCCAAACCCTACAAGCTGATTTCAATTCAATGTCTTGTTTTTATTAGAATTCAGGCTTAGTTTAATCTTTAAACAGATTGAAATAATCTCATTAGCTCAAAGAGTTTACTTAATTTGACCATATAGATTTGTAACACATGCGTGTATTTTGCACTAGCCAGCTATATATTTGCCCCACTTAGCAGATGATCTATCGCCAAAAGTTTTATAATTTAATTGATATCTTCTGATATTTTGTATGGAGAACTATTTCACATTATAAATATTGAATTATTAAAAAAGAAAAAGTTGCACTACTATCTTCTTTTAACAATAACAAGTGATGCTTTTGTCAGCATGGTTTAGAATGTATTAAAATATCGTTTCACTTGCATAAGAGCCAGGGGGAACAAATAGGTCACACACAAGGATTAATTTGAAGGAGTGCAAGTGTTCAAGTGCTCGCATGAGTCCTTTTGAGATGTTTAGCTTAGTAGCAATTGAACTGCTTCACAATCCTGCTGCGCTGCATGATTTCAATCATGTCACATTGTGCATGCCGTTTCTCCAAACCAACACCCTTTTCTTCTTCTCTAAGAGAGCCTTCACACCATTCTTCATTGCACTTTTTTTATCGACTTTTTTATGTTATATTGTGTTAATTTTTTTAGGAAAAAATATGTTAAATATATATACAAATCACATTTATAACTATTTTTTTAATAAGACCACATTTATAATTATAGGTTTTGCATTTTTCTCATGTAAATTGAACATTTGTCTTAAAAATAGAATTAGTATGATTGGGTCCTTTGAAAAAAGCTTGTCTGAAATGTTTATCTTTATCTATAAGTGAAAATGAAATTTAAGCTTTGTCAGCAAAAGCAAAACTTCCATGGCAAAGCAATGGCTTTAGATAGGGTAGGACCTCCTTCACTTGACTGCACAATACCCATGATTTAGTAACTTTTTAAAACGTTTCCTAATAGACTGATGAGTAACTTAACTAACTACTTTCTTCATAACTAGATTTTAAAGTTAGAAGTTACAACTCACAACGCTTTAGCTAGCTTTGGTCCCAACCCCTGAATTAGAGGGTTAGTTATCCAAGAGAAAAGAAAAAGAAAGGAGAATTAGGTTTGGTTATTAGGTGCGAAAGTCCTACACACCTAACATATTTTATTTCGATTATTAAAAAAAGAAAAAAACATATTTTATTTCGTACTCCGTATAGTGAGTCCTTGACATCACATCCACCTAAAAAAAGAGAAAGCACTAGCAAAGTTGCCAATTTGAGCAGTTTCATTATATAATATGAAATGAATAGCACCATCTTAAATCACTGAGTTCAAGCAAGGGTTTCTGCATTTTCCTGATCTCTTGAATATGAGTGATAGTATCTTTTCATTTATTTATGTTGAAGTGCAAGTGTGAGATTCATAGATTAATAGATTAGACTGTTTGGCACTAGTATTAGTTTTTTTTTTTTTTTTGAAGGAGGCACTAGTATTAGTTGCATCATGCATATATAAGCAATACAATAATCCTAATGCTTTAGGCTTTAGGTTAGAAAGCACTCAAGAGCTAGCCAAGAGTCAAAGATTCCCCTTCAGCCTTAACCATCTTTATGTATGGTTGTAGTTTTTTAAGAAAATTCAATTGAATCTTTTTTTTTTTTTTGAGTTTCCTTTTGCTTGACATAAGTGTTTTTTGTGTGGTACACTCTATACCGTACGCATCAACCACCTCAGAGCACTATATAAATTGTTAAATCAGGCTAGGGACCCACCCCCTAATTTTATATTAGGTGCCATATATTGTCATATACAGATACAATTTATTAAAAAAAAACTGTGGATCTTTCTTCTCTCTGACAAAACGTATTCCGTATTTTTTTTTTTTGGCAAATTTTGTTTTTATACATTGAAAATTAAAGGTCTCAATATTTGAACTTTGGAGGTATTTATTAGAACCATTAAGAAATCCTAGTTAAAATACAAAATTCTTGGCATATTGATTTAAATATGTTTACTAACTTTCATTCTTATAAGTGATTGTAGTGAACATCTTAAATATTTTTTTTTGGTGTGTGGCTAATTGATAACTCAAAGCGAGAGGATTTAAACAAGAGATGTTTTCTTTTTTTGAAAAATAAATATATAAAAAAAGTCTCAATCAACTGAACAATATTTCTCTTGATGTGCACATCTTAGAAATTGACACCTCGAATTTCTTTACATTGAAATCCTTGTTTTTAGCAAAAAAAATATTAGTAGCACACAAAATATCATTAGCTAAATAGACGCAATCCACAAGAAATCATAAAGAATAAAAGATCCATTCCATAAAATAAAATAAACGATCCATCATTCAATGTGTTTGGTTGTATTGCAGTATTTTACTTATTAATAGAAACTGAGTAGTGAGTAGTAGGAGAAGTCACTACTCACCAGACAAGATTATGAGAGCTACGTACACATTCAGCCAAAGAAAAAAAAAGTGAGAGAAACATGAGAGTTACACGAGTCAAGTGTCGGGACCGCTTGATTGGTTGGCACTTGGTGCTGGTCCACGTGATACACAATGGGGTACAATTTGTTATGTTTGGTTTTGGTTTTGGTTTTGGTTTTTTTTTTTTTTTTTGGTGGGGTCCAGAATAAAAGCGTCGGTGCACGGGCAGTACATGATTGCTGCCCTCTGCGACCAAAACACCGTCAATCACATTATAGCGGAATCACTAAAACCGTAACCCACCGTCATTTGATATTTGCGTCTGGATCCTCCCGCCGTTAAAGTCGGTAGAAACGACGCCGTTAAGCGAACTACTTGTCGATTTTTACCAATTTCATCATTGAGCAGAAAAGAGAATCTCCTCACGACACGATGTGCACTTCGCCAACACTTTGTATAGTAGGGCGGGTACGTTGAATACATTTTAAGATCTCGGACAATAAATTAAAATGGATTTTTTAATATTCAAATATTAATTATATACTATTTATGTTTCTTATTAAAAAAAATCTCTAATTTTATTTTTTAAGGTACAAATTTTCGGTAGCTTATTTGTATATTATTTATTAAAGATATAATTTCATAATTTTTATGTTAAGATGTAATTTTTAGTAATTTTTATGCTAAATGTGTGATAAAAAAAATTAAAAATTAGCTTATTTTCAAAAAAGATAAAAATTATATTATTTGTAAAAATAAAATAAGACAAAAAGCAAGAAAAAAAAAATCTTTTTCCCAACACTCTCAAAATTACTAATTATAATTTTCTATTTAAATTTTATAAAGGGATCTTATTCACTTTCTATAGTCTAGTTTATCCTCTCTCTTTTTTTTTTTGTCTTATTTAATTAATAATTTGAGGAAGAGTTTTTTTTTGAGAGTGATTTGATGAAGAGTTAGCCGTAAAACATTACAGAGTTTGACGGAGTGGGCATTTTGGCTTTTTTGGCTATGTTCTTAAAGTTAAGGGTGTAAATTGAAAATTTTATTTCACAATTGATCAAAATGACAATAAACACAAATTAAAAGAGTAAAATGCCCCCCCCCCCCCCACACACACACACAAAAAAAGGAAAAGGGGGCACCTTTGTTTTTATTACATTTTTTTCATCTATATTTTCTTTATCTAAAATTGTAGTTTAGGTTTCTTTAAAAAAAAAAAAAAAAAAAAAGGAAATTGTAGTTTAGGTGAATATGTTCCAAAAAAAAGAATGTTTAGGAAATTTCCGATCCTCAAATCAAACAAATGAAGCTAAACTACTCATGATTACTGCAATTTGTGGAGCAATGAAACGGTCCAAAAAAGCCCAAAATTTGAGAAAGCATTCGGTGCCGACTGAATGTTAGAGCAAAAAATGCGGTCGCCTAAGGCCCCAAGTAAAAAAAAGGTCTCTAAATTTTAACCAATAGGGTTATTTATAATCAATAAATAAAATAATATTTTTTTACCAGATAAAAAACACATAAAAGAGAGAGAAAAATACAACGTCCACAATATTTTTCACCATACTTTTACAACTAATGTTAAGTAATAGATTGTTATTGATGACAAAAAAAATAATTATAGTGATATTTTCAAATAGAAAACAAAAAGCAACTTAAAACCTAGGATTTATTGTAAAAAATATTATGAATGTTGCATTTCTAAAAAAAAAAAAAAGAATAATAATAAGAGTTGAGTTTGCAAGTTTTTACTAGTTTTAATCTAAGTCTACCACTAACACCGTTTTTTTACTTATCACTATCAATCTGCCATAACAAGTATGAAAAATTTTGTCAAACTTTTTCTATCTATAAAATTTCTAAAAAAAAAGAAAAAATTCTACGTAGTTCATATTAATTAGTAAAAACTTTACATCTAAAATAAGATAATCAATTTTCACCTTAGGCCCCCAAATACATCAACCCGTCCTGAAAGCATTCCACACCAAGGGATCTAAAATTAATAATTTAACACTATTTATCATACATTAGATGTGAAAGGAAAAAAAAATCAGGGAATATTCAAACTTTAATCTTCTTTGATCCATGTGGCTCATCAGAAAAGAAAGAAAGCAAAAAGTGTAACTAGGCAAAACTTCTAAAAACAATGATTAATTAGCACATGTACTATTATTACTGTTACAAAGCAAATAAAGACTGTGGCACCAAACCCTATCAAGTAAATCAACTAGTCCCGGAAAGGGAAAATTTAATTTCTATAGGATTTTGCATGCTTTGCACGCGCTCACATAGGCCTATCCTTCATTTACACGATTCACTCAAATGCTCTCTCCACCTTTTGAGCCCATCATGGCTTGTGTGACACCCTCTAACCCCTCTTTGGGGCCTTAGATAATGGCCCTTTTTTTATTGTTCTTTTGGTTCTATGGCATAATCTCACCCCTCTAGAAACTAACCAATCTCTTTATGTTCCTTCAACCAGACAACACTTATTATAAAGTAGATTGAATTGGATTCCTCCCAATTTTTATTTTATTTTTAGTTTTTATTTTCTCCTTCCGCTTTCCTTTTTTTGGCGGGTCATGATGAAAAGGAATTGAAACGGTCCAGCACCTCATACTCCTTGCCTTAGTGCTTAGGTTGGAGTTGTGTGGAACTCATTAGTATCGGAGTTGACAAGATAATTTAACGTGGAGGTTTAACTTAATATAGCTAAAGGTGACTTGCTCCTAGAATTCCACATTTCTCATTCAACTAAGAAAAGAAAGGAAGAAAAAAAATGTAGTTAGCACCAACTTACACAATGGCCGGCTGTTAAAAGGTTTTATTTTGGTTTATGTGAGGAAATTATGCTGGCCAATAATGAATTCAGAAGTAAAATATACCATTAAAGAGGTGCATAAAACATTGGTAAATATGGGTATAAGAATCAAAATAATTAACTTGTTATGGTTGTAGCTTGTAAGAGAATTTGGGGGAATTAGGGAAATCAAGTGGACATGTATGTACCTTTGGAATCAATTCCTACTTCGAATAACAGGTTATGCAAAATTAGACTCTAAAGTGCCTAGCGGAAGGCCTCAAGGAACCTTGTTTCATACTCTAAAATATAACTTCATTGGTCCCAAGATTACAGTACTCCAGGCATAGAAGAAGGGAACCAACTCATAATTTTGTTTTGGTTTTGTCATTTAAAGGCCTAACAAGGCCAAAGAAAGATTAACTAGAAATAGCTTCCTCATACAGTATAATTAGGTACGTCCTAAAACCAAGCAAGAATAATCATTTTAATTAGCTTCCATGCTTTAAAAAGTAATTATATACCACCCACATATAATACATCTAGAAGCTATCATTATGTACCAAAATAATAAACTATTATGAGAGTTATTCCATGCTGTACTCGATCAATTTTCAAGTACCACCATACATTTGAACGTAACTATCAAAAAAAGGTTTCTTTAATTTGTTCGTATAATATACAGAATTTAGACTGCAATAATGATTTGGTAGTTTTATCCACACAAAAAAGTAATGATAATATTGATTTGGTAGTTTCTACCGGTGCCAAGCTACATAGGGCTCCACTGTGAAATTGCATGACCAGTGCCAACGTACGTAGGGTTGTATGTTAGAATTGCATGAGATCAAGCAACCTGGCCCATCTCAAACTCGATCTGGTGTTTCTCTCATGCACAGAATGAATGACCAGATAATATTAGGTCACTAAATAAAGAAAAAATAATAATAATATTCCTACTCTTCTATTCCCCCCCTAGCATGAATTCTCAATCTTTAGTCAATTTTGGAATCAACCTTTCCAAAAAAAAAAAAAAAGAAACTAAGACGGCCTATAAAAGTTCCGCAATCATCTCTCCTAAACTTTGTGAAAGCTGAAAAAAAAAAACTAGATTAAAGAAAAGTTGTACCAGTGATTAATCTGGTTAATTGTAGTGATTAAAGTATTGTCTTTTGATCCTTATGAGTATGGATGGACTACTAGTGAAAACGCGAAGGAAAAAAAAAACAATATGATTTGCAATAGAATGTGAATGTCCAGTGAGATTCATTATTTGTTGGTCAGATCATGTTGGAGGGCAACTTGAAGTTGAAGTGCCAATTAAGGAAGATATATCAAAACTGCTTGTTCAAATTGTGACACCATACTGGGGAGAAAAATTATTTCCAGGGGACCAGCTGGGCTTGATATGGTCTGGGCATATATTACTCACAAAATGAACATGGGCCAAATATATCGAAACACTTGGCGGACAAAGATGAACACAGGCATAGAACTAGCTAAATCACTCCCTGTTTAAATAGGGAGCTTGGTATATTCCTCAATTAATTACAACATAAAACCCAAGATGATTTTTCAACACCCTTATAGAACTCAATCAATCTAAGATCTAATATAATTATATATATGGATATGATTGAATTTTAACCTATGACATTCACTTCATGATAATTACTCTTTTTCATAAAACCAAGACACCAATCAGTTCAAATATTAGTTCTCGTATTTGAAAACAATATACTTTATTAATTGAGTTAACTTAAGTACCTTTTTTAAATAAAAAAAATTTATTATATTGACGTTGATGACAATTTAACTAAACTACGTGGATTATCTAATTGAGGAAATGCTTAGCAGCAACTAGATCAATGAAAAACACTAAACAACAAGATAACTGGAAAGTAAATAATCTGCAATATTAATCTATGAATCTAAACAAGTTGCTAACAACATTGCATATCTATAAAAAAAAAGTAACAATTACAATCAAACTACTATTGATAAGCGAGATTATAGCTGAGATATGTTTTGAATGTGTGTCGTTTTGAAAAGTTTGACGTCTATTTATACTTGAGATCTAAATAGTCATTAATGATTATTGTTGCCGCCTGGTGCATGTGCATCATCCTTAACTTCCTAGAACACTTGTCATTAATCTCATGTATCATATTTTTCATTTAAAATCTCTATAAGAATAATGATTCTCACACTTCTGTTAAATATTAGGAAACGTAAGAGTTGAACTATAAGGCTTTTAATTAACACGTATGATCATTTTGAAATTTAAATATATATCATTAACAAAGGCCCAATACGCGTGATGGGAACAGATCAATCAAGCCATGTGTTTGCTCGGCCGAAACTAGTGGGATGGGCCTGTAGCCGGGTCCCTCTCCATTTTGGGCTTTTAAAGTAAGCCCATCACATTTAAGGCCCAAAACATTTTCCCTCTTCTTCGACACTCACTCCGGTCACTCGCTAACACTCACTGCTTACAGAATTACAGTTGAAGCAGTTGACACTTGACGGTTCAGAAAAAAAGAGATAGAAATGGGATTTGGAATTGGAGCTCTAAGAACCCTAATTCGACCGTTATCAAGAACCCTAACTTCCCGATCCTCCACTACGACACCGTTTTCTTCCACATTCACATCCCCTAAATCCGTACTTCACCGCGAAGCCCCATTTCCATGGTTTCCGATCGCCAACCATTTGCACAGCTTGACAGACACTCGGTTCCCAAAGAGACGGCCCATGGATAAGCCTCGCCGCAAAAGAGCCAGCACAAAACCACCAGGTTCGTGTTCCTCATTTCACTCCCACTTCTTTGTTCAATTTCTTTTTCCTTTGCAGCCAAAAGGGAATTGAATTTTGGTTTTGCTTTGCAGGGCCGTATGCTTGGGTTCAGTACACACCAGGCGAGCCCATACTTCCCAATAGACCCAATGAAGGAAGTGTCAAAAGAAGGAATGAGAAAAAACGTTTGAGGCAGCGTCGTGCTTTTATATTGGTGCGTCTTTTTGTGGTTGTGAATACACTTAACTACTTATTTCCTAAATGGGTTTTGTTTTTCATTTCATGTTTTAATTGGTTTTAGCTAAACTGTATTTATTTGTTTAGTATATCGCCTAGGATAGGATGTGTCGGTTTTTTGTGTTGATATAATAAAAGCTCAAAGTGCTGAACTAGGTGATGTGTTGTGCTCAAGTGAATGATTGATTTGGCATGAGCATAAATTGCTAAAGTGAATGATTGATTTGATTGGAGAGGATGATTCGGAAACTCTCTTCTCTTGTGCTTTGTTATAAATGTAGTTTGTGCATAATTAATCGTTAGGCAAGTGAAGCTTTTTAGATGAAGATTAATTTTTTAAGATTAACACACTTCTGACTAGAAGTTTGAAATATGAACGTTGCAGATTATGGTTTTGGATTTTTGATTCGTTACATGCTCCTTGTTAATCATGATAATGCAATAGCAGCTTGAAATGTGTAATGGTATAAGCAGGTTGGAACTGATACAGTAAGTACTCAAATTGTTACTAGTATTTGTGTCATGGAGATGGTGTACCATCATGGAACCAGTTCAACCTTTGTTCTGGGGAGTTGGGGATAGGCTGTTGTTTGTCACATCCACTAAACTCTGTGAACGCTTATCTTCTCACACTTAACACTTTCCTCTTAAGAAAACAATGGACGGGAACTGTATATATTGTTGTAACTAAGATATCATTACTAATGGTGAAGTGACCAGTTAACACATCCATAAGGTTTTCCTTACGGATGTGAAAATTCGACCTCTGGCCTAGCCTTATCCATTTGTTAGTAGATTGGTCAAAATGTACTCAGTTTGAGTGTTGTCGTTATTTTTTTAACTTTATTATGGATCATTACAAGGTTCAATCATAGTGTAGCTCTCCACATCAAAAGGGGCAGTGATAAAAAATCCAGTTGAGTTTCTTGACACATTAAATGGGGACATCCTATGAAAATGGATGTTGTCTTTGTTTTTAAAACTAACTTCAGTTTTTCCTGGATATGTATGTGCATTGATAAGTATATATCTGTAGTACCTGAGTACACCCTTTAAGATCCTTCATCATGCAATGTATATTATTAAATGAAAATTTTCAGATTTCTTATTTATTACTTGTTGTCAATTCTTAAAAATATTCTATTCATGTGTGACAGATGATATACATTTTGAAGTCTGGTAGGTGGTTTTGAATGCCCCCTCATTGTGAATCCTATTTTTCCATGTATAGGGAATGAGTTAATTAGCTTAAAGATACGGGTGATTCCTATTAATGAAAAGATGATAGAGAGTTGCTTGAAATGGTTTTAGTCATGTTTAGAGGAGAGTAATTGATACACCGGTGAGAATGAGTGATTCAATTCAAATTGAAGGAACAAAAAAGGTAGAGTAAGACCAAATATAACATCAGTAGAAGTTATAAAAAAAGACATATCAATAAAGGAAGTTACAAAATGTATGGCTTTGGTTAGAATAGTATGATGGAAAAGAATTCATGTGACTGACCCTGACTAGTATGTTAAGAATCCATAACTGACCCAAAAATTTTGGGACAAAGGCTTAGTTATTGCTATTGTTGTTTACTTATTGATATGCTTTGAGATCTTTTTCCCTGCCCCACTTGCAATCTCCTAAATAGACAGGCTTATGTGTAGGCCTTGGATATAAATTACTTACTTGTATAGTTGATTGTGTTCTTGAATGTAATCTGGATGTTGGGCATGTGCAGGCAGAAAAAAAGAAACGGAAGGCTCAGTTGCAGGAGGCTAATAGGAAGAAGAACATAAAGAGGGTAGAGCGTAAAATGGCTGCTGTGGCAAGGGAAAGAGCATGGGCTCAAAGACTGGCAGAACTGCAGCAGCTTGAGGAAGAGAAGAAAAAATCCATGGCTTAACATGCGTTCTTGCTGGACCTCATGCAGATGATGTCACTGCTTTTATGGTTTTTGCCCATTCTCCACTAAACATTCAAACTAGTTTCTTTCAATACCTACATTTTTTTTTCAATCTGCTAGATGGGTGAGCCTGTGCTTAATTTATTGGCATTTAGCATTCTTAACACATACTGAGATGTCATGTTTTGCACATTGTTCAATTGTATACTGGGAGCGTGTACTCTGGTATGCTGGGTTATGAAACTAGAGAGGCATGGAGCAAGCAACTCTGTTGGCTATACTCCCCTACCCGCTCTGTCCCTCACTCTTCTTGAATTAATGTCTTGATGAGGCTATTTCCATTTGGGTGGTGTTTATTATACACACCTTGTTACACGAGTTTACACACACTATGTACTGAAATCGTGACTTCAAGTCATGTTTTGAAGTTCGAAATTATGATTTGAAGTCACGATTTTAGTGCATTTTATGGGTGTGTAAGCTTGTGTGTAGCATGATGTGTAGTAGTATTTACCCATTCCATTTTGCATGGTTCTCTCTACTAATAACATATATATCAGCCTAGACTACATGATTATTGGTGACTTAATTGGCTATTATTACCATTCCAAGCCTCTAATCAAGTAGGGAAAATTATTATGTAGTCTTGGAATACTGCCCTGGGACTACACAATAATTACTCATCAAGTAAGAGTTATACATGTGGAGATAGTCAGTGCAATATTAAAGTATCCATTTTAAACCCAACTTTGGGTTTGAATCACTTGGAATACCTTCATCCAATTCACAAACTATAAAAAAGCATCATTTTAAATCTAGTCCCCCTACTTCTCTCGCCATCCCTCGTTTATGTTGACACAACCCTCAACCGTCCACCCAATGTTGGAAACAATTGCCTTAGGTTGTGGTCGATTCAATTCGGCCTTACTTGAGCTTGTTTAGCCAATTATTTTGTAGTTTTATTCTTCAAATCAAACCTCCATGGATAGGTTTTATTTATCAGTAATAATTTCTTGAAATTGATGCTTGGAATGTGTAATTGGATATTGAATTGATGATTGATAAAAAGGAATAGAATCTTGATACAATTTTATTGGATTTAAAGGGTGATTTAGGCCTTGAGGGTAATTAATGTTTCAATTGTATAATCGGGGTCTTGAAATAAAGAATGACGGCGCGTAACGTTTGGCATCTCATATTTTCAGCTAGTTTATTTGCTTGAACATACTTTTTCTCCCAATTTTTTAGTAAATAAGTAAATGACTTTTAGAAAATAAGTCTATTTATTTGCTTAAAACCATTTTTTTGTCTTATCTTTTAGCGATTAAGTTAACATAAGAAAATATAGGATACCAAAAGACAAAGCTTCTTTTAATGTTAAAAGGTGAGACAAAAAAACAACTTCAGATAAGCTAGCTTAAGTTTTGCCATGATTAGTAGGAGATTTCTAACCACAAAAAAGGTGTTTTGTCATGATTATTTTCAATTCCAATTGACTTTGTAATAGTTTTTATCTCATACTTCTCGAGTGTGATTATATATTAGCACTAATGTGGTGGATTCTAGTCAAGACTCCATAATTAAATGTGCTTGGATAAGAGCTTCCTAATTCCTATTGCCCTCCCATCCATTTACTTTTTGAGAGAGAGAGAGAGATCTCATATTCCAAAAGGTAAATATGGGGTTGTAAAGCAATTTAAGTGTCTACTTGCAAAATAAGCATTGCACTATTTAGTGTTGGCAATTTAATTTGTTTCATGTTGGGTTCTTTGTGTGTGTGTGTGTGTGCACGCGCACGCGCACGTGTGCGTGTGATTGTTTTAAAAAAAAAAAAAAAAATCCTTGAAAGAAAAAATTTTCCATTTGGGTTTGGCGATGAAATCTGCCACTTCTGCTCATGCGTCAGTTTTTGAGAAATTTGACTTAATAAGTCAGTCCATTTTATTTCATTCAAGTCTAGCTCACCTTTTTTGCATTTATAAGCTTGGTTTCTTTGAATTTGGCTAATTGTTTCTCTCAACAAAAATCAGGTATGTGCAACAAAACTAATTAGATCTCTAAATTTGGTTAATTGTTTATATTGGCACTAATGCAGTGGATCCAACAAGACTTCATAATTAAGTGTGCTTCACTTACCAAGGGAGTTAGGTTTCATAAATTAGTCCATTTGATTCATTCATGTCATACTCACATTTTTCACATTTATGAGCTTAGTAGAATTTAAACTTATACCTATGACGTCCCACTTAACTAGTTCAGCTAATTGAAACCCATAATCTCTCTGAATTTGGTTAATTGTTTTCACTAGCCAAAAATCAAGTATATACTACAACAGAACTAATTAGATCTTGCATGAGATTCATGTTGTTTGCTTATATAGTTGTTAGCTTTGTTAATTTGATAAATCAAGAGCATGTGCATTTGTTGAAGAGTTCACTACTCAACCAACTGCGCTATTTACCGTCAATTAAAAAGAACTCATACTACTCACACGTGAATATTCCAATAATAATACATAACATGTAATCGTGTGCTTGCTTGATATAATATTGTTACTCATGAAATAAAAATAAGAAAGTAATTGGGGATAGGGGATTTGCATTGAAGGGGCTCCACCAACCAGAAGTGCACATGCAGGGCATGGAATCAGAAGGTAGCACCATGACCCATAGCCATGAAGAGTTGATAACCGCCACAAATTAATGCTATTATCGAATCAAACAGAAAAATTCAATTGTTGGAGACTTTGATTTGAAGTTAGATTTAATCTTTTCCCACGTGCATTCAATTTTAAGGACGGGGACAGTGGCCCAAATTCCCGTCCTACTATGAACATAGATAGTGACATCATAGCTAACACAATTATAGAGTTTCCATTTGATTGGGGGACGCCCCCTCGTGGGTGGGTCTTTGTACTTGCATTTATATTTTGAGTCGAGATTATAGTCTTATAAGATATTTTTTCTTGAATTTATATACCCAATTTGCAGTCTTTTTTTTTTTTTTTTTTACAAGATAAAAATTCAACTCTAACCTAATTTAAATATATATGTGTGTAAAATTTCCTCATAAAGACTTGAACCTTGGCCCTTATAATAAATTAGTTTTGATCCCTTACAATAAATTAGTTTTGATTAGCATTCCCTCAATCCCATATTGTTAAGTATTTATTTTAGGACAAAGGTTGCCTATAAAATATAAACATAGTTGTAGCTAATGACTACAACTCTTACTAAAAAAATTAACATGATTACATATTTTGAAAATCTAATTATTGAATTATATATTTTTTATATATATATATATATATTTAATACGCACATCAAATTTCGTGTCAGTCGAACATTATTTACTATTTGATTTATAGTTATTGATCTTTGATCATTTGAAATTTTGTAGGAATAGAGAATATAAGAAAAAAAAATGTTATCTAATAATGAATTTGACAAAATTCACATCCAATAAAAAGATATTAAGTGAAGTTGTAGTTATTGGCTATAACCAATTAAGTTTGCAGCCGAACTTTATCTTTTTTTGAGATTTTTTTTTTTTTTAAATGTAAATCACAATGCATGAAATGATATTCCTTTAATATGTTGGATTTCCTATACAAGCCTAACAATACTCAAGGAGTAGTATTTATGGAGGTCACTGTGATGGGGAGCTTTCTCTTCATCTTCACAGTTGGAAAGTAAACAATTTCATCCTGTTGAGCTACCCATCTGCAGGGGAGAAAGAACATTATTTGACTGTTTTCAAGTTTTAACAAGTATTATATTCTTTTTCTTTATAATATATAAAGTGCTTAGTGTCATATATTTTGACAGTTTTAACTTTTAATTTGATCCATTGCAATAACAACAATAAAGTTTTAGTTCAAAATTTTTTTAAGTCGATTATGGATCTTCAACAAAATAATTAGGGTCAGCTATGTTTATAGCTGGTACCAAACCCCAAAAAAAAAAATGAGGAAAGTGAACCTGTATAAAATTTGAAGATTTAGTGGACAAGATTTACCTGTAAGTAGTGACAAGATGATGAAGAAATATTGATAGTTGAAGCCTGGAATATTCTAATCCAGGGCATAGCCTTTGTCCACCACCGAAAGGTGTAAAGAAATTGTTGTTAACGGTAGCTTCCACTTTCTGGAAACAAAGAAATCACATATAATATACTTACAAAGGTCACAGAGTATATATATATATATGATTATGCTGAGAAACATGGTTTCTAATGCTCATGTAAAAGTAACTATTAGTTAATTCTTACCTCCCACCTCCATGGATTAAACTGATATGGGTTTTCATAGTTGTCTTCATTCATGTGAACAGAAATAAAAGATGCCAGGACACACCATCCTTGTGGTATGGAGTAACCTGTTAACAATCATAAATGAATTTGCCTGCAATTTAACTATCATATCAGCCAAAAAACACAGCCCAAGAAAAATTGCATTCCCTAAGAACTGACCTTTGATTTCTACGTCCTTGAGTGCTTTCCTCCAGACCCCATTGATGATATTTGCCATTCTAAGAGTTTCACTAATCACCTTGTGAAAAATAAAAAATAACAGGGTTTGATGTATTAGTAATTTTTTTTTTTTTTTTTTTCGTGAAGGTACTTAATAATTCCATTCCTTTTCTTTCTAATTTTTGAGACTCACATTTTGAGTAAATTGCAAGGACATGTACTCAGACCAAGCATAATCTTCACCGGAATCAGTCTTTCGCTTCTTCAGTTCCATGTTCTCCTCCTACATTATCACGTAAAAACATTAAAACCAAACACATGTATATGTCACAGATGAAATAAAATCTGGCCCAAACATTTAAGGCCATGCCATTAGTGTCACTATCATCACGATTTTAGTCACTGTAAATTAAATAAGGTGGGAAAAGATTGTGAATTTGTGTGTATGCTAATAAACTATTGTTTGTTTACGTAAATATGCTAAGGTTAGTTTAATGGTTCTTAAAGTCTATCAAGTCCTGATGTAGCTCCATTTCTTATGATCACCTAAATACTATGCAATATTTTGTCTGTCATCCTTTTGTTTGCTGGGTATGAATAGCTATATACTGAAATAATGTTCCTGAATGTTTAATTAGTAAATGAAAGTACTCAGAAAAATATATATAGTTAATGATTTTTTTTTTTTTTACAAGATTTTTCCAAACTCTTCCACAAAAAAACTAACTTGGCTTATTTTGAGTTGAATTGTATATTCTTAATATGCTAGTCAAATTTCATTCAAATTAAATGTTAATTACTTTCCTTTTATAAATGAGTTTTTTATGCCTAACTTAAAAATACAAAAACTTAAAATTTAAGAATTGAATAATACTAGAGATACAAATTATTTTACAAAAAAATTTACAAATTACTAATGTAATGAATAATTATTGGTAAATAAAAAAGTGATATTAATGGTATGCTTATATGAGAACCAATAAAAGATTGTCCACATCAATAGTTTGTAAAATTGTTGTAAAATAATTTGTGACTATAGCATTACTCTTAAGAATTTAGTTAATGATATAACTATTAACCTTTGATTTTCTTAAAATTTTACAAATATAAAGAGAATATAATATAAAAAAATGTAATTTAACATTAAATTTTGTCAAAATTCATATTCGATAAAAATAAATATTCTCTTTAAATTTTTTATTATTAATGAAATAATAAAAGTTATATGGAATTTTTTTTTTTAAATAATAATTTTCTGAACAGTGACAATATGACAATTGACAGCTAGCGGTCGTAACTCACACAAAGTAAGTAGATGGTCCTCTCCTGACAGCCGTTTAATCTAAATCGTACGGCTGCCGACGTCCAGTCTGTCTTTTAGCCTACGTGGACCCTCACACGTACCCTGTCTCTTTATTTCTACTGAAAAGGACTAAGGCAAGAAGTCAAACACTTAAAAAACAGTACTCATCGATTTAACAAAATCAGATAAGTAATGTAATCGTAGCCGTTGATTAAAATGAAGGTCAAAAGAGAAAAAAACAAGCCCATATCTAATATTTCTTTTACCTAAATGCAAAAACACCCAATTTGCATTTGCGTTAGTTGTAAAGAGCCACTCCTAGAGGTTTCAATTTTTCCTAGTCATTTCCTTAATTAAGCTTTCACATTAAACAGTATCACCATTCTCGATTTGTGTAAATATGTGTGAAACTTATTCTCTTAATCTTGTTCTCACACTCTCAATTTATGTAAATGTGTATAAAATTCATTCTCTGGTCCTTGTTTTCAAACTCCACAAACATTTATAAGTAACCGTCATGCGAAGAATGCAAGTTTCAATAATAGTAAATGCATGTAAAACTCATTTTTAGAGACTTGAATGTTAGTCCTTGTTCTTACCATACTCCAAAAATACTTGTTCTTGTAAATTAACCACCTCCATCTCACTAAATATAGGTGGTAGTTATTTATAAAAGTTAAATGAAGGTAATCCTCAAAATCAACTTGATGGATATAGAAACCTCGACCGAGCTGAAAAATCTTTTTTTTTTTTTTTTCAAAGTAAGTTTACGTACCACTAATTTTTGTAGAGCAACAGGGGAGTCACTGAGGAATTTGACAGCAAGGGTCATAGCGGTGACCATGGTTTCATCTCCAGGGATCATCATCTCTATGATATTTCCAGAGATGGAATCCAACGGCAGGCTTTGCTTCTCGCTTGATTCACTACTATCCCGTAACAGCAAGTCCACTGCATCATTTATTGGAGCTTTCTCGTCTGTAAAATTCATGCTCTCTTTTCTCTTCTGTAATATCGTCATCATCCTCTTCATCAACCTCTCCTTGGCCTACATGCACGCACTCAATCACACATTCAAAAAAACAAAAACACACTAAAACTCAAACAATATATCCATGTAGAAAGAGTTACAAAAAACATATTCAACAAAGATATTTAAGACTATGATTTATTTAAAAAATACACACAAAAAAAAAAAAAGAAGTTAAATTACCTTGAGAGATTTATAGAACCTTGTTCCAGGGAGGTTAATAGGTAAACAAATCAACCCTTTGATGAATTCTTGAAAATCACTTCTCAGAAAGTTCAAATTTTCTCCTGGACCCACGCTTGTCAATGTATTAACCAAAACGTCAAACGTAAGCTGAGACACCCAGAAGCCAAAAACTTTATTAGATATGGAGAGAACTGATCAGTTTTAAGTATAATATTATAGTATATGTGTTTAGGGGATAGAGTAGACTATATTATATATAGAGACCTTTTTGGATTCATTTTGGACGTATATCGGGTTTTTGTCTTTCCAAGTAGCAAGGGAGAGTTTTACAGAGTTTTCAAAGACTTTGGTAACACGGGCTTTGAGTGGTGCGGATCTCAGGAACCCTAGGATCAGTGCATGCATTCTCTTATGAGGACTTCCATTAGTGTGGAGTATAGAATTTTTTCCAAATAATTCTCTGACGGATTTGGGATATGCAGGGATAAATATGTTGCCCTGGTTCAGTAACACCACTTTGTTCACTTCCGTATCAGTGGAAACTATGATGGGTGTTCCCAATATGTTTGTTCTGAACACCTTCCCATACCTGTTATTAATAGGAGAGACAGAGAAAGAGATTAGAAGATTAGCAGGTACCATTTGTTTCATTACTTGAATTTTGTTATAAACAAATTTCACTAATTTTTTTTTTTTTTTTTAAAACGTATGAAGTGGCATATTGTGATCACTTAACACCATTTTAATGTATGAGATTATTACAAATTAACATCCCTTTTATTTTATATCAATCACAACTTATCGTTTAATAACTGTAAAACAAATTTATGAAATTATTAATTTTTAAAAATAAAATTTGTACTATTTGTTGTGTTTGACACGATTGTTTGTGAATTTTCAGTGATTTGAAGGTAGTTATAAGGTGGGCTTTGTAATTGCAATAGAGTAGTGCAATATTTGGAAGGGAAATGGTCAATTATTCATGGGAGGCTTAAATAGATCCATGGAGAATAGGGATAGCCTGTGGTTGCTGTCTGGACAAGCAAATAATATAAAGAGATTCACTGCGGGAACTGGATAGGTCTTACTAAGTGCACAGCAGGCTTTTCTTTCTATCTTTTACTCCTTGTGCTGTTCCTTTCTTTCGCTATAGTATTGTCACAATCTGTCATAGTGAAAGAAAACTCTTCTTTTCTTTTTCTTTTTCCTTTTTCTCTTTTTTAAAAAAAATAATCCCAAATAAAACCATACATTATATTAATTACATAACAACATAATTTCGAGAGTCGGTAGTTTTTTCACTTACTGTTTATCAAAAATTATAACTTTTAATAAGTTTTATATTAAATATGACAAAAAAATTAAAAATTAACACAATATTTTTTGCATTGACTTTTCTCATAATTATTGGCATGATCTGTTTTGATTTGAAGTTTGAACTAACCTTTTTTTAATGATTTGAGCAACATTAATCCATCGCTTACTCTTATTATACACCAATTTCAACCGAAGATGTCATCCACTGTAATAAAAAAAATGTAAAAATTAATGTGTCCTTAATTTTTTTTTGGAAAACAAAATTAATGTGTCCTTAAATTAGCTTTTGATAATAATTTCAACCAATATTTCTTTTTACTATATTACCACTATTATGCTAATAATAGTGCATAATAGTGGTAATATAGTAAAAAAGTTCGGTATAGTACTGGAGAGGATTTTGGGTGACTAATAGCAAAACGGAAGGGTGAGAGAGATTGTAGCTCTCTAGGATTTTAACTGATAAGAAAAAAAATAATAATAAAGAAACTCATGCTTTGTTCTAATTAAACTTAGTCTGAGAAACGAAATTTGAAATTGATTTAGAACAAATTAATAAAAAGAAAAAGGGTACATCAATCTAAGAGGGGAAAATATTAGCCTGGCTAGAATAGAATATAGATCAAGAAGTGAGTAGAGATGAAACAAGTGAGGAAAGCTTACAAAGATTTGCGTTTGTCCATGAAGTTAACAGGTTTAGAGCTGTAGCCACACGCAATGAAGTCAAGAGTTTCTCCTATGAAAGGCCAACCTAAGCTCCCTTTTGGAACCCCACGCTTTTCTAACTTCTTCTCCTTAAGCCAATACCATCCTATAACTATACCTATCAAAACCCAACACCCAATAATCCATTCCATTCTCACTCAAACTCCACTTTTTTTTTCTTTTTGGGTAAAGCAGAAATCTTTAGTTACACCTGCAAATTTTTTGTAACTTCCCACTCCATGCAGTTCTTTGTGTGTGTGTGTCTATGAGAGAGAGAAAGAGACAAGAAAGCAACTTTTTATTGTATGTCCTTGTGAGATAATTGAATGAGAAAGTTATTATAGTCTTCAATGGGAGATTCGGAAAATCTAGGGCTTGCTACAATCATTAAATGAGATTGCTTCGTTTAGATAAGTATTGGCCCCTAGTTGTCTAGACTCTAGAGCGTGAAACCCGACCCACCAAAGTTGTCCACTCCTTGATATACATCTATATATATCGTAAGGAAAAATTCAATAATCATACATAACCAATTCTTCTATTTTTATAAATTTTATTCAATGTAACTAATCGTGAGTAGCCCAAAAAAAAAAAAAAAAAATAGTAATAAAGCAATGATATATATATAAATGACAAATAATTAGTTACAGTCTGTCATTTAAGATAGTTGTAAAAATAAAAATAGAATTAATTGCAATCCTAAAATAACTCGATCTTAAGTCATATAAACAATAAGTCATATAACCAATCATGTTAACGATTAAAGACAACTTGATACATTATAATGAGTTGTTTGATTAGAAATGGAAAATATTCTACTCTAATGCCCTATTTTGATATTAATATTTTTTGAAAAAATGAATTATTTTTCAAAAAGAATTTTATAGAAAATTATATCATTTTTCTATATTTGATAATGACCTTAAAATGTGTTGAAAGTTTATCTTTTGACTTTTCTTATTTAGTTTCGTGTGAGAAATAGTTGTTTTTTTTTATTTAACTTCGCATGAGATAATGTTATTTTTTTAAAAAATTTGTCAAAAAACAACTCTATCTCGTGCCAAACTAAATAAAGAAAATTAAGAGATAGTTTTTATTGAATATAGGTAAATAAACAACTAAATTCATGTCCAAAATATGTCAAAGATTGTATTTTTATTTTTTTGCTAAAAGATATTACCATAAATATGTAAATTAGGTTTGGTAGAATATTATGAGTTACTTGATTTTGTAAATTATATATTTATTAGTCTTTTCGTTGGGTAAACCATGTTAATTCTTTTACTTTCATTATTTCTCTCCATTATTTTATTTTAATATATTTTTATTCAAATTTTGGAAGATTGAGGTGTGGTGTCTACATTTATTCATTGATAGTGGTTGTAAATTATACTGAGGTACATTATTTTGGGTTGGAGGTAGAAGGGGAAGAAGATATTGCTTTTTTTAATTAAAAAAAAATTAAAAAATAACATGCTCTCTTTCCTTTTTTTGGGTCATTTTTGTTAAATAATATTTTATAAAATAGCAATATTTTTAAAAAATTTATTTAGGAAATTTTAACATTTTTTTTTTTGGAGAGACAAATTTCATATTTTTCGTAGAAATCATCTCTTGAAGAGAGGAGTCCTATGTTGGAAATTAACAAAAAAAAGGCTATATCCTCTCTTTTTTTTTTTTAATCTTGATTATCAAAATAATTACATTTATTTTTTTTAAAGTAAGAATGAGAGAATATGAACTTTTCATTTAAAATATATTTTAAATAAAAATATCTGTTAAACATAACGTAAAAGTAAATGTAGAGAGATCATAAAAAATCTAATACCGAAAGACTATCCAATTATTCCCCTTGAAATTCAGAGTCAAACGGGCTGGCAGTGGTAGCCAATTGCTATTGGGCCAATAAAGGGCGCCGAAATTGTCAGCCTCTTTTTCTTCTCCACACGGTATTTCTTGGGACAATCCAAACTATCGTCTTGTCTTCATCATTCTTAGTACTACCACAGTTTCCACCACCCACTTCTCATCTTCTACACGCTTGCACTTGCACTGCCATGTTTTTTAGAGGAACGAGTTATGTCTTTTTGACCCCCAAAACGCATTTTTCAAGTGATTTTCGTTTTCCTCTCAGCAGCATATATATATATATATATATATATATCAAATGAATGGCTTGCAAGGGAGGCAAGTGGTCTGGTTCTTTGCAATGTGAAAGTATGTGGTCGTGCGCACTGCGCAGACCACCATCGAGTTCCACTTTAATTATAAATATACATACATTCCTTAGGCTTAATGCAACATGGGCCATACATATGATATGGTCATATTGATCATGATCATGGATTACTAGGAAGTGAAGCTCCAGATGGTGACACATTATTGTATCGTTGCTAATGATTTTCCAATTACCATCTCTGTTTAGTCAAATGAATAATCACGGAAATTTTGAGACTCTGTAGCCTCCGTAGACAAAATGAAAAATACACTTCATTGGAGCCGAATCAATCACAATTCACCTGCCCATTGGACTGACCAAAAGAATTGTTTTTTCTAAATTCAGGCCCACTTAGTAATTTGGAGTGGATAATCATGTGGAAGTTGAAGATACAGGTTGAAACTCCTAATCTAGATGATGGCTAGCTAAAAGAAAAGTGAAAGAGACAGGGTATATAGTTCATTGATCCTGGAAGGCGATTCTCGTGTAATGATCCAAGGCTCCAAGACATTAAGGAAGCACAAACACAATATTGGTCAATAGACAATATTATTTGTTATATTAAGTAAAGGAAAAGGTTTGGCTCCAACATGTTTATAACCTTAAACTCTAACCACTAATACGAAAATGATATGTGTCTCATCATGTGTAATGTACATAACTTACTTGATTGATTAAGTTAAACAAGTCATGTGCATTGCACATAACAAGGATTAATGTTATTTTCGTATTGATGTTTTGACCCAAACATATTTGAAGTCAAACTTCACCTTAAAAGTAAATCTTTTTCGGAATTCTTCTCACGTAGTTAGACTTTATAGAATGTAATTCAGTAGTCCATAGGGTAGCTAAATGGGCTTTGTTTTGTGACTGCTTCTCACTTAATTAGAGCACGTAATTCAGTAGTGTAGGTAAATGGGCTTTTTTTTGTAACTGCTCGGGATATTCTCATCTCCTCAACTCCTATTGCTGTTCTAAAGGAAGGAGAAGAAGAGGCTTGCACTCAAGCTTTTGTGGGCTTGTTTCTGTATGCAATAAAGCTTTTTATTCGGAAAAAATATGGGTGGATTATACAGTAACTACATAAACATAGAGAAATGGACACAAATTTCAAAAGCAAATTCATTATAGGATTTGAATTAAAAAATTAAAAATTAAAAAATTATTGTCAACAAAGACATCTTTCTTCATATCATTATTGAAAAAGTTGACAAACTTTGCAGATACATAACGTATATATTTTATTTTCCATCGCATTGACATGTATGAAGAAATATCGAGACCTTTCATTTTTTTTCCATCATTTTCAAATAAATTGTTTTTCATATATAGACATGGCCGACTCCATCATGTACAGCAAAAGAAGCATACTCACAAAAGGTTCTCAAATTAGAAGCTCTCTTTACCCTTCATTTCTTTGAATATTTCTGACTTTGAATTTTCTTGATTTTCATATAAATAAGAAGTTTCATAAATTTATCTACAAGATCCACATTAAAGGAACAAATAAGTGCCTGAGCAAAAAAGTTGATGGAATGCAAATTACAATTGTCAACCTGCATATGCTTCCATCTGAGCTCTATCAGTGACATTTGAAGGTGGAACAAAAAATAACGTTGCATCTCTATACGATGTTGAAGTTTCAAGTTATTAGTGATAATTTCAAAGCTAGACTTTTTCTTTTCTTTTTTTGACAGATTAAAGCAAAGACTTTGTACCTTAGTCTCTGCACCTAAACCATTTTCAAGGCAAGAGCAATTTAGCACATCATTGTGACCCAAGAAGGCCTCACCGTTTTAGCTCCCCAGTAAGGATCTGCTTGCACATTGCCAAACAAGAATAATCTCGTAAATTTTCATTTCAAAAACCATGATGTTTCAAGTTCTGCTTTCACAAGCAACAGCTTCTTCACCCAGATAGTTGTAAAATGAACTCAATTTAGTTACTGCAAGTGCCTCTCCAAAGAGTGATGCTCGGGAAGACTTCAATATACGAACTTCCACATAATCACCAACTATGGGATTCCGTTTTCCATTAAAATCATCATCCCAATGTGGTACTGGCAGATTAACAAATGAAACTCTATGGCCTCTATCACTCTTGCCAATAAGCTCTGTATCAGGAGCTCTCTTATTGGGTCCCTCAACCAGCACAAGTTGGACAGTTCCAACCTGGGAGTCGAAACATTGACCTGTGCTCTCACGGAAAGCCTCAATTAGTTCGGTCAGTCGCCTCTGCTTGACTTCCTCAGGAACATCATCAATGTAGTTTCTGTGGGCATGAGTCTTCTCCCTCATGCTATATGCAAACATGTATGCCATATCATAACCAACAGTCTTAATAAGGGTTACCGTGTCTTCATGTTCCTCCTCTGTTTCTCCACAGAAACCTGTAAAAAGGAATAAAATGTATGCATAGGGAAGTGAGGAATGTGTCCAAGTTTTCACAATAATGAGTAAGAGGATAAAACAGGTATTTACTCATATCCTTGAAAATATCACATCAATACAATCAAGCCTGAAAAAAAAAAAAAAAAAAAAAAAAAAAAAAAAACCAGCACCAGGAATGGCCCTGCCAAGATATGTATCAGTGATAGCAAATCACTACTTAGTGCTCAAAATAGATTTACAATAAAAAATTGGACAAACTGTCAAGAACTCACTGTATTAAGCTGAAAATTGAGAACGAATATGGAATTTGTGCATAGGGCTATAGGCCAATACTTGATTAACATTAGTAGCATTAAAGAAAAGATAGAAATCATCACATGATTAGCAATCTGATATCTTGTGTTCTTTTGAAGTATAAATGAAAAAAAGTAAATAAATAAAGGTGTCCAGTTGAAGAAGCTTCATTTCCAAAATGGCTGTGATTACATCATTTTTTTTTAGGTTAATTACACTTTACTCACCTGTGGTTTGAATCAAATTTGATTTACAACTTATTATTTTAAAAGTTGCACTCCACCAACTTGAGATGAATTGTATTTGAATTTAATTCAGATTGTGATGAGATTTCTAGTTTGTTTCTGCGTTTCCTTTTCAAATAATGTGATTTAAACATGCAATTTTTTAACGATTTCAGACCAATTTTTATTAAGGAATTAAACTTCAGGTAGGTCAAGTGCAACTTAATCCACAAGTGGGTATAAGTGTAATTATCCCTTTATTTTTTATCAAGAATTTGAACTGCATAGAAGATATGTTTAAAGTATGTAAAGTGTCAAAATTTAGAAACCCATTCAATCAAACAGTATAATTATGATTTTTTTTTTTTTTTTTTAAGTAACAAACAGTTTAATTATGAAATTCTTTCTACACTAGAGTGCAACCCAAGTTTCACACATGAATTCCAAGAATCTGGCAAGACTTACCACATATGAAATCACTGCTTATTCCCACATCTGGAATAATTCTTCGTATCTTTTGCACAAGATCCAAGTACGCCTCTCGGGTATATCCCCGACGCATTCTTTCAAGTACTGCGCTATTCCCAGTTTGTGCAGGTAAATGGATGTATTTGCAAATATTATGTCTCTCTCGCATTAGATACAGTAAATCATCAGGGAAATCTTTAGGATGTGGGGATGTGTATCTGAACCGCATCTCAGGAAATTCTGTGGAAAGCCGATCTAAGAGATCAGAAAAACGTAAACCCATTTTTTTCACCTTGCACGTGCTGGAAAAGCCTTCACTTAATCTCCAATTAGTTCCTGGTTCAACTTCATTTTCATCTCCAGAAGCATCATTATAGCTGTTTACATTCTGGCCAAGAATTGTTATCTCTTTCACACCTTCTTTCCAAAGCTCTCCCACCTCCTTCACTATTGACTCTACAGGGCGTGAACGCTCTCTGCCTCTAGTGAAAGGAACAATGCAAAATGAGCACATATTATTGCAACCCCTCATCACTGAGACAAAAGCAGTAACTGAATTTTTGGAGATTCGAACTGGGCTAATGTCAGCATAAGTCTCTTCAAGTGAAAGAAGAGTATTGATCCCTTTTTGGCCATAGTCTACCTCTTCTAACAATCGTGGCAAGTCTCTGTAAGCGTCAGGTCCACAGACCACATCAACCATTTTGTCTGCATCTAGTATCTTGTCCTTTAACCTCTCAGCCATACATCCCAAGACAACTACTTTTGGAGGGCAGATGGAGTGTGACCTTCCAATAGCAACATTGCTCTTCCAGTGCCTCTTAAGAAACCAAAAATAATTAAGCCTTTGCCACACCCTTTGTTCTGCATTATCCCTGATAGCACAAGTGTTGATAAAAATGAGTTCTGCACTCTCAGGATCATGCACAATTTCACTATACCCGGCATTCTTCATGATCGATAGGACAATCTCCATATCATTAATATTCATTTGACAACCATAAGTCTCATGATAGATACGCCCTCTTGAAGTAATTTCTGAAGCAGGCAATTGGCTAGACAGATAGTAAAGAAAAAAAAGTAGAGGTATGAGATACAGTTTGCATCATTTGCAATTTTGATGAAAGAGTATCAGAAGCTTTGCATGCAACAATTCCTGTGCAGAGAATGCTGATGATGGGGAAAACGAGTCCAGAGGTAAAAACAATAAAGGAAATAAAGAAAGCCATTGGAGCCTCCCTCCCCTAGTTACCAAAAACAAAAATAAGATGATGTGGATGAAGATTAATTGGTTTGTGTTTTATTGTGGTTGTTTTTTCATAAAACTAAGGAATACAACAACAACCAAGCCTAAGTCCCAAATTTTTTGGGTTGACTATGGATCCCCAACAGACCAATTAGGGTAGGTCACATGTATTAGGGGATGCCCCAACGTATATCTATGTTTGCGCTTAGTATCATATATTTTGTTCAAAGTATAGTTTCAAAGTGCAGTTTACATATCATTTGTCCAACCACAAAAAACAAAACACAAAACTCAAATTATCTTTGGAATTTAAAATACTAGGTTAGTTTTAAATTACCACAGGGTATCCTTGAGTGATCGCATATATAGAGCCAAGTCAGAGAACATTACAGCATTGAACACACGATCTCACCCTCCAACCCATTAATTATTGTAGGATAAGGAAGTTTCACTTGAGCAAGAAGTTGTTGGTGCTACAGCAGATCAATATTGACAATGATAATAATAATATCAAAGTGAAATGAAATAAGATTGTTCTAACACCAATGCAGATTATTTTGAATATGATTTTTCCAATGTCACTTCACTCTTAGAAGCAACCAAGAAAATAAGTAAAGGTTCTGGCTTTAGCTAATTCATTAGCAAATCAACAACAACAAAGCTTTAGTCCCAATTTTTTTTGAGGTCGGCTAAGGATCCTCAACAGATTAGTTAGGGTCAACCAAATGTACTCTTTTCCTCAATTCTACTCTATCCAAAGTCATAGTCTAATAAAGAAGGATAACATTCACATGGTAAGATCTTTATTGAGCTGGAAGTATCTAAGCTTTTCTATATTAACAAACCCACAATGACAAGATTACAAATTCATTAAGTTGTAAGTTTGTAACATGTTAAAATGCCATAACTTAAAGTCTCAGCAAATGGCTCAAAGAAGATAATATATTCCTAGAAGAGCAAGAAAGAACTAGATTTCTAGTAAAAGCTTCATATAAACAAACAATTCAACCATAATTTAGCAAATGAGCTCAATACTAAGTTACATTCCCATTAGCGCATTTTAGCTATGCATTCGAAATGAAGTCAAAACATTATTGGAATAAAATGTAACTGACTTGGGCTGGGCTTCGGAGGCGGTGAGAGAAGCTTGAGCGATGAAGTGGCGGAGGCTTGGGCCCTCCGAAAGTTGGGCTTGGGAGAAGCTTCTGGAGAGAGTGAGAGTGAGAGTGAGAGGAATGGTTTTGCGGAGTGTCCGTCGCGTGCGGTGGTGGAAGCACCGGGAAAAGGAAGCCTGGGGCTTCTTTCCCGAGAGAAGCCTGAGACTGAAGCCGCATCGACTGTGGCTGAGGACGGAGGAGAACGACGACGCCATTGAAGAAAGAGAGAGAGAGTGCGTGTGAGCTTTGTGTTGAGAGACTTGGAATTTGGATAGGGAATCGACTTTGATCATGGGCCACGATGGGCCGAAATCAGGCATTAGAAACAAGTAGCCCATCTTACGGAGAATAGGTAAACGACATGACGTATTGTAGAATTCACAAACAAATAAAGGAAAAGACTTAAATAATTCATATGGTACCCCAACTATTGGAAAAATGTTGAAATTTGTCACTCCAATATTAAATTTTTTTTTCAATTTAGTCCGTCAATTTTCACAATCAAATCAATTTTATCCTTAGATCTCATGTTTCATTTAAATTTTAACAAAATAATGAATATGGAAATGAAGCATACATTGAAAGATTATGGTGAAAAGTGTAAAATTTTCAAAATCAAGTCAATTTTGATGAGTACCAACCATCCACTCATCCTTGTTTTAGAATGTTGTACGTTGAGAATATTTTAGCTAGACAAAGTTTAGCTACAAAATTAGTTGTAGTTTTAGATTACAATCTTACTCAATAAAATAAACATTACTACATATTTTGAAAATCTAATTATTAAATTGCATGTTCTTTACACTCTTAATATATATATCAAATTTTGTATTAATGGGATATTATTTACTATATGATCTATAAGTTTATATTTTATGCATAATTTTAAATTACAAAAACTTGCAATTTAAACAATTTATTGATGACATTGCTATTTATCTTTAATTTTCTAGAAATTTTGCAAGCATGAAGGATATAAGAAGAAGATGTAATCTAATGGTGGATTTTTCAAAATTCACCTCCAATAAAAAGATATTGAGTAAGGGTATAGCCTAATACTACAACCAATTTTGTAGCTAAAATTTGTTCATTTTAGTCATATACAATATTGCCTTGTCCAACTAAGCATGGACAAGGGAGGAATCATAAGGTTCCTATTCAAGAAAAGATGTAGTCTCTTGAGTTTAGTTGTGTGATTCTCGCTCTATCAATCCACGATCTTCAATTATGGGCGTAAATCATAAGATTTTCGCCTTCCATTAATGTCATAACACTCATTACACTGTGAGAATATGGAGGAAGTTGTGATTAGAAATGACCCCATATAAATAGAAGGCGGCACCCACTCCAACATATGAGAGAAAAATCATAGAAGATTATTTTGCATTTTGTAAATTGAGTTTTACTGAGTTCTTACTTGAGTATTAGAAAATTTTAAGTTGGTACCACACCAGTGCTCTCCAATTGAGTAATCATTTGCAATTCTTCCAAAGCTTTCATTTAGATGAATGATCCTATAAGATCATTAAATCATTAAATCACTCAACTATTAATTTTGAAGAGGTAACCTAAGATGACATGACTTAATTTTAAAAATTAAGGGACTAAATTGTTACCATTAATACGCAAGGAATCAAATTAAACTTTATCCAATTATGTGGGTTTTTTTTTTTTTTTTAATTGTAAATCTCTACAACGTGTAAGAGCATTTACATCAGTTTATGTAAAATAGAAAAAATCCCACATTTTACTCAACCAACCCAAAAAACCTCCTACATTAGTTAATATAAAATTGTGCAAAAATCCATTTTTTCTATAATAACCGTGTGTCTAAATCCACACTGCAACTTTACAAATGCATATTTTAATAATTTTCTACTTCACCCCATAAGGAAGAGAGAGATATGATTTCATGATTTGAGATAATAATAAAAATAGTTATGCTACAGTTACAAATTATTTTACAACATTTTTATAAACGGTTGATATGACAAATTGTCTTCACCATTAACATCTTTTTTTACTTACTAATAATTACCCATCACATTATCAATTTGTAACATATTTTGTAAAATAGTTCATGATTTTAGCATTTTTCTAATAAAACTTCAATAAGGAAATAGTATTTTAATGAAAATGTAATGTTATGTGTTTTGAAAAGTAAGAGTACGTTTGGTACACTGAATGTGGATTACAACATGAATAGTAAATAAATGTATTGTAGTTGAATAACTAAATCTATTCATTAGTTTGATTGTGAGTTGTAACATTAGAATAAAACATATGATCTATTTTAGGAAATATCTCATTCATACAATTATATTTCCTAGAAAATAATATATTTTAAATTTTAGAGAGATAAGTTATTTTTTGATAATTTTTTATTTCCATAATTGTTAGGTGGATATAAAAAGTTTATTTATTTGGAAATGTATTAATGTTAGAGATTATTACATCTACTAAGAAACAGTTATTACAACTCTTTTAGAGAGGAATAGTTATTCCTCATTTTGAAGAAGAGAGATGCTACGTCTACAATATTTTTACAATATCTTTACAACAAATCACAAGTGGTTAGTTGTTATTGGTTCAAATTTGAAACCAACACTAAGATTACTTTTTTACTCCAACAATAACAACCAGTAACAACCTTCTACTTAGGATTTGTTGTAAAAATGCTGTAGAAATATTGTAGACATATCATTTCTCTTTGAAGAATATCTATTCATAAGGAATGACTATTTCTTGTAATAAAAATATAACCAAATTATTGAATAGTTAAACTATAGAAATAGTTGTTACATTACAGTGCCTATTACAGTCTACCAAACATACCCTAAGTGCACAACATAAAAAAAATAGGTTCATACGATGAAAATAGACAATTTTTTGGACAAGTTTGCTCGCCAAGGGCATTATGGTCATTGCGTCCGTATCACTAAATAGTTTATTTTTATTTTTATTTTTTTTTGAGATAATATTGCTAAATAGTTAGTTGCTCTTGCCTCCACGTGAATCCCCATTCCGGACAGAAAAAATTGCAACAACCATTTGGAAACCAAAAACAAAGTAGAATGCAGAAGTGGAGAGCTACACGTCGTCTCCTCCTCAACAGTTACTCATCCAAGTCCCGCTTTGATCATCCTCGATCCAATCCAATTTCTGATCATTCCACGACAATTTCCCGCTCTTCCTCAGGTACTGTATATATATATATATATAACCTATTACAATTAGCTCACATAAATTTAAAAGCAATTCCCTCTAAGTGCTATGCTATATATATATTTTTTAGGTTTTGAATCATGGACAAGCAGAATCCTCCACTACAGACACTTTGCTACAGCGATGATTCAAAGAAACCCATCGTTTTCAACGTTGAATTCCAATGATATCAACCATTTCAAAGGTATATTAGGCGATAAAAATGTGATTGAAGATGAAGACACGCTTCTCTCTGCAAACACTGATTGGATGCGAAAATATAAGGGCTCCAGTAAGCTTTTGCTACAACCTAGAACCACTCAAGAGGTCCTTTATATTTCTTTTATTAATTAATATTGTGCTAAATTTCAAATTTCACCTTCTAACTTTGTTTTATTCATTTCAATCTTGTAACCTTTTTCACTTTTATTCAACGTAGTCATTCCGTCTAAAAAAATGAAGTTGTTTTGGGAATTCAAAAATATTAAAACTATGTTGTTTGAGGAATTGAGGGGTACCTAACGGCTACTCCTTTGATGTAAGTATATGGAACGACAACGTTGAAAACAAAAAATGGAAGTTAAAAGGACTGAAATGAATAAATTGGAATTTAAAGGATTGAATTGAATTTTGGGTAAAGTTAGAGGGCCCAGTTTGTAATTTAATTTTAGGCTAAAATGAAAACTTGCCTATTATGTTTCACGAGAATTCATTCAAGTCCTCTAACTTTGCTTTCATTTATTTTAGTTCTCTAAATTTAACAAAAGTAAAGTTAAAAGACTAAAATGATTTCTGGTGAATCTTAGAGTGTGAGTTTTGCATTTTAGTCTTAATCTTATTATTATTATTGACTGTTAGCATTGGTGATGCAGGTCTCTGAGGTTCTTAAATACTGTAATTCGAGACGCTTAGCTGTTGTTCCTCAAGGTGGAAATACTGGCGTTGTAGGCGGAAGTGTTCCTGTCTTTGATGAAGTAATGTAATTTGTTCCGATTTTTCCCTTTCTTTGACTCTCTCTTCTGTGGGATTCAATGAATAACAGTTTACAAATATCATGTTTCTCATTTATCATACATCTGAATTGCTGTTCTATGATATCTTCTACAGGTCATTATCAATGTTGGTTCAATGAAACAGGTCATATCTCTTGACAAGGTAGACATTGCACCATTTTCCATACTGGATGCAACAAATTAATGCATTTTGATTAGGTTCGTGTTTGTATTCTATGTGTTAGAATATAAGTCCATTTGGTTTTAGGCCCGTTGTAATATTTTTTACTACATTTGCTTGTATTGCACATCGATTTCTTGTATAGCACTCATACTCTACCTACATAAATGCAGTCTCTTGTACAGTATTCAATACACAGTTCAAAACAATAAGGCATTCAGTCTTTAACACTATGGTTACAATTCTGTCTAAAATAGATTTTAGAGAATAGAGGCTTATGACCTTGCCCTCTTTGCCTTGCAGTAATGATTCTTATCATTACGCTGTCCTTGTTTTGAACTCTCTCCTTCCATGTGTAGTACTTGCTCTTACTTTTGGGACTGTTGCTGTGAACACTTCAGTTTTTGGACTTGCTCAATTGTTCATTTCATGGGAGTTATAGCACAACATTTTTACACCTTCCTTCTTTGACGGTTGTTATTCTTGTCTTACTAGTGCTAGCTCTCTTTGTAGCTTGTTGGCCTTGAATGAAATTTGAAGACCCTAAAGTTAGGGGTTTAAGAGCTGGTAGAGAGAGAGAGAGAGAGAGAGAGAGAGAGAGATAACTTGCTATCCTTGTCTTCAAGACTCTCACTAATAAATTTTACCTTCAGATGTATTTCGGAGTAATGTAGTGTTCCCTAACCAATATTAAGCATGGTTTCAGCATCACAAATTTGGGCTTATTTTATATTTTTCTCCTTGCACCTTTTTCAGGTCAGTGGTGTATTGGTATGTGAAGCAGGATGCATTTTGGAAAATCTGGTTTCTTTCCTAGACAACCAGGGGTAATTTTCTATTAACCATCATTTCTTTTCTCATAAGATCTGTAATGTGTTATGTTTATTAGAATGATAGTTCAAATTTCATAGAAGTATAGTGTTAAGAGACGTCACATAAGTATACTCTTGTCGGAATGTTGAACTGGTGGGCTGTCACGGCTCTTTGTCCATTTAAATTATACAACATGGAAATTTGACATTTTTTCTGTTGTCCTATTTTAGTAATATATGCTTCTATTCAGATTTATTATGCCACTGGACTTAGGTGCAAAAGGAAGCTGCCAGATTGGTGGAAATGTTTCAACTAATGCTGGTGGTTTACGTCTTGTCCGTTATGGATCTCTTCATGGAACTGTACTAGGTGAGGATATTTGGTATCTATTAACCTTTCAAAAAAAAAAAAAAAATCTGGAATTTATTAAAGTCTAATGCACAAAATGGACTACTGTCTTTTCTGTTTCAATCTTCATCTTTTGTTTGATTTAATATGCACTTGGCTACTTAGCAATTGAAACATACTAGCTCATTTCCATGAGCAGAAAAGCATAGCCATCTCAGTATCCAAAGTATTTGTGCTGCTATTGACAATATCTTGCCATTTTAACTGCAGATACTTGGTAAAATTGGCTGCTCTAGTTTCTTAATTTTGAAGCATTTTTTCCACTAATAATACAGGCATTGAGGCTGTTTTAGCAAATGGTGATGTGCTTGACATGCTAGGGACTCTCAGGAAAGATAATACTGGGTATGATTTAAAGCATTTGTTTATAGGTATGTATCAAACAGTTTATAAACTGTATTTATATTTTACAGTAAACAACTGTAATTTTAAGTGTATAATGCAAGTGAATCAACTTTCGCTATCATCAATCCAGGAAGTGAAGGATCCTTAGGAATTGTAACTAAGGTTTCAATTCTCACTCCTCCAAAGCTATCTTCAGTGAATCTAGCTTTTCTTGCATGTAAAGACTATTCCAGCTGCCAGGTATGACTAGTTTTTTTACCTTTAATTTTCTTCTGCTTACATGTAATATTTTATCCATAAGTTCGATGCCCTAAGCAATCAAAACCAACAATATATTTCTATCAGTTATATGCAAAAATACATTACAGAAAGTATTACAATTTACAGTCTCATTCTCTTTTCTTTTTCAGCAGATTGTACTGAAAAGAAACAGTGACCAATAATAATCTGGAGAACAAAAAAGAATCCTGAGAACAATGAAAAGTAATCTTCAAATAGAATGATAAGTTATTAGGAAGGGTAAGCCAGAAAGATCATGATAGTTTAATTCTGAAACAACAAAGTTCTCTTCACCCCCACCTCCCTCAGAAAGAAAAAAAGAAAATCTTCCTCTGTGACGTGTGCTAAATCAGAAAATTGGAGTTTTATGTCTCATCATATCCTGTATACCAGAACTTGATGCTCTAGTTCAAACTTTGTTGACTTAATTGTCACTTAATGTCTAGCTATAATAGTTTGGTTTCCTGAAATTTATACCATTATAAATTTCCTGTGTTTAATAGCCATATCGACTTCTGTTTTGTTTTCTAGAATGGCCGATATTTAGCTACAAATATAGATTTTAACTTTTTTTACACCTTTATGCACCCTTAATGACATCTTGACTCTAAGCAAGAAAAATGAATGAATTATGCTGTCTCCTCACCTTTTGTCTTAATGTTTGTCAGAAACTTCTATTTGAAGCGAAGAGAAGACTTGGGGAGATTTTATCTGCATTTGAATTTTTAGATAATGAGTCACTAAATCTGGTAAGCATTCTGATGGCTGTGTAATTGATGAGAATTTTTTTAGTTTGCCTCTTGTTTCTACCTATGTAATTTTAGTGGTGAATCTCAATTTACATTTTTATGAAAGTTTGAGGTATGCTGTCTATGTGATGTGCCCATAAAAAGGAAGTTCAGAGTTTTCTGCGGTCCTTAACAAGCTACTGTTTCTGGGTATATGCATAGACAATGATGCAATCCACTGGTGTCCTACTTTCTCTCAGGCCTTGAACGATTGGAAGCTTGAAACTACTGAAAATTTCTTTGATACTCTTTGTACTTCTAATATTTCCAGGAGGGGCTTGGATTGGATGTATTGGACTTTATCCAATAACCACAAATTTGATGTAAAATCCTTCTATCGAGATTTTCTAGGTGGCCATATGTTGGATATTCCTTGGCGAGAAATTTGGAAGTCTAAAACTTCCTAGGAAGGTTGCTTTTTTTTTTTGTGTGTGCGGACAGCTGCCTTTGAAATTTTGGGACTAAGGCTTGGTTTTTGTTGTTATTGTATGGATAGCTGCCCATGGTATAATTCTTACTATGGATAACATTCATAAGTGAAAGATCATCATGGTTGATTGGTGTTGTATGTGCTAAAGGGATGGGGAGAACATGACTATATTTTTCTTCATTGAGCTATAGCAAGGGACCTTTGGTCTTGGATTTTTTTTTTTTTTTTTTTTTTTTCTATGTTGTGTCTCTTGGGTCTTGGCTTATTCAATAAAAGACCTTCTAGTTTGTTGGAGAGATGGCTTCAAGGGCCATCAAATCACCAATATGTGGAACACTATTCCTCTATGTCTTGTGTGGTGTATTTGGAATGAACATAATTCTAGGTCTTTTGAAGGGATTGAATCCCTGCTTCATATGAAGTTCATCTTTCATAGATCTTTGTTTGATTGGCTAAAGATCATATGGGATTTTAGTTGTTCTTGTTTGTGGTTTTTTGATCTTTATAAAAAAAGTTTTCATTTTTCAATTTTCATGGGCAACCATATCTTATGTTAGTTTTTTAGTGGGGTTGTGTGTTCTTGTTTATTTTACTTGTAGTTAACAAAATCGCTCTTCGTTTTTTGTAGGAGGTTAGAAATTGATTGCTATGAGGATAATTGTTAGAAATTACAGATTACATCTTCATCGTTTTCAGTTGGAAAGTGATCTAAATTATTCTTATTCCTAAAATTTTAAGAACTTTTTTCTGAAGAACCACTTATATAGTTGAAGAGAAAGTGAATGGCATGGCATTTTTACTTTATCATTGTTATGTTTTTGAAGCATACTCATTGTATTTTATGTAACAGGCTCTGAATCATTTAGAAGGTGTAAGGAATCCATTACCTCCCGCAATGCACAACTTCTATGTTCTGATTGAGACAACAGGAAGTGATGAAACTTATGACAAGTAAGCTCCTTTAAGTTTGATTGTTTATCTTCTTGAATGAGAATGATTATATTCTTGTGAAAAATATTTTTTAGTATTGAAATTTAGTTCCTATTGGACCCCTATCCATTGACTAGTACAAACAAAACTGTAAAATGAAAATCTTCAAAGGTTCACAAACCAACCCATAACATCTAGACATTGTGTAATAGCTTTTCTCATTTTGGTTGTGACTCCTCATTTTTTAGATAGAACTCATGGAAAGGTTGTGTGACATATAACGTCTAACTGCACCCTAGGAGAAAATGGAAAGTGATTCTATATTTTTCTAATTTTCCTGAAAATTCACCTCACATAAAACTAGATTGGATTCCTTCCTGGAATTCTCCACCATGAACGTTTACTGCATGCTTAAATCAACTACAGATTCTCAAACTAACATGTTCTTCAGTTTTCTGTTTTATGGACAACAATAGCATCCTCGCTTTGTAACGTCTAGTGTTTTTTGTAGCTATATTTTTAGAATATAATGTTTTCTTAAATGCCTTCTGAATAGATGGCATGTTTGAATTTCTAAGACACTACAGTTTTATTTATACATATCCAGAGAAAAGCTTGAAGCTTTCCTACTTCGGTCAATGGAAGTTGGTTTGATTTCTGATGGTGTTATTGCACAAGACATAAACCAAGCTTCATCATTTTGGCGTATTCGTGAGGTTACCATTTTTTCAGTTCATTGAATTTCATTATACATGGAGTACTTTATATTCAGACTTAAATAATGTTAGTATGTATTTCCTTTGGCGAAACTACACTATTGGTCCTTGAAGTTTACCATGTGAGCACAATTAGTCCCTTAAGTTTTAAATGAGTGCTATTGGTCCCTCAAGTTTTAATAATGAGTATTGTTAGTCATTTTGTTAATTGCCGTTAGTTTTATTGCCTATGTGGCTAATAGAATAGTGACTTGACATATTTTAAATTTATGTGGCATTTTTTAAATTAAAATATTACAAAATTCAATTTTAATAAACTTGATACATTTGATGTGGCATAATGTCATATTGAAAGATTAAAATAATAAATTAACAAGTCATATTTATTTATATTTAGAAAACAGGTCAGATATTAAGATTAAAGAATTCATTAGAATCTTTAAAATCACTTAAAACACCAAATCATTCAAGTGACCGTCAATCTCCTCCCAAAGTCTCTTTGTCGGCATCACATTCAAGACTTGCTCACTGTTGATGACTATCCACCCACGTCCTCACTGGTCTCGACCTGTCAAAACCTCCACCTCACTGCCAAAGTATCCACCACATCCTAGCCTGTATCTAAACTGGATATCATCGTCCTGTTCTTGATATTGCATTTTAATCTACTACAGCAAATGATATTTGGTTTGGCCAGAGTGTTGTGTAAAGATGTGCTTTGCTTGCTAGAGGCATTGATGAGAATTTGCTTTTAGAATCCATGATTATTGGATTTCATTCAGATGAACCAGCAATTAGTCTTTTTATAAATAATAATAATTATCAACCTAGTGAGGTTGGAAGGATTTTTTTAAATAAAAAAGGATATTGTCTTAAACCTTGTATGGTCTGAGAAACATAAATTATAATTTGACGATTTTTACTTTGATACATTTGCAATTCCTTTCTATGCTTTCCACTTATTTATGGGATGGAGATGTTTGAGTAATTTGGTACTTGGGTTGGTGGAGAATCTCTGGATATGGATAGTTGAGTTGTTATGGAAGACTTGCCATGGTGGATGGAAACGAAGGCAATATGTATGTTTGGAATGTGGCCGAACAGCTTCGCAAGGATTTTAAGGGTCAAGAAGTGTGGAGGCTCTGGCAGTCAGATGGAGGCTTGGTCACTGACGGAAAGACCTGGGAGGACACAGATAGACTGACCTGTAGGACTTGCTTGCCACTGATATATTTTTTGTTTTTTTGTTTTTTTTTTAAATGAGTGTTTTAAGGAAATCGTTATGAATTCTTTATCTAAAATATGATCTATTAATTTTTTTTATTATTGCTGATGTGGCACTATGCCACATCAATTAAAAAAAATGTCATGTTACTATTTTGTTAGCCACATAAACAATAATATTAACGTCAGTTAATAAAAGGACTAACAATGCTCATTATTGAAACTTAAGGGACTAATAATTCTCACTTAAAACTTAAGGGACCAATTGCACTCACAAGATAAACTTCAAGGACCAATAGTGTAGTTTTGTCATTTCCTTTTTATTCAGGAAAGAATACCCAGTCTTCATATGGTAATGAATTACTTCTATAAATTCCACTGTTAGTGATTTCACCTATTGTTGTGGGCCAATACTAAGAGAAGTCCGGTTCTTCAGCTTTACAACTCCTTTCTTATTACTATTTTTCTGGATCATATTTTCTATATCAATGATCATCTCACCCCACCCCTTGTTTTATGATGGAAACCTATGCTTTTTTTCTGTCATGCGCATCTTTAAAGTTCCTTTTAACTTAAATGAAATTACTTATTATTATTATTATGGTGATTAAGTGGTCTTTGCTGATCATAAGCAAATTATTTAGTGGATTTTCTCATATCTATCTGGCAATTGGTTCTGCCTTTTGCTTCTCTTGGACGCTTCTCCCTTTTGATTCCAACCTTTATTGTTTAACAAAAACTAACCATTTGCTGATCCTCAACGGCCACTTACAGTTGCCATTTCTTCAAATTTATTCATCTTAACTTGTGATTATCCCTGTCAAGTATTTTGGAATCATTTATAACCTAAATGTCTTTGTAAATCATTATAAGTTCTTCGGTGGATTTTCTTCCCCACCATAGGGTGTACCAGAGGCACTCATGAAAGCAGGAGCTATTTACAAATATGACTTGTCATTACCTGTTGAAACGATGTACAATCTTGTAGAGGAAATGCGAACAAAACTTGGTAAGACAACTTTTTGTTATGGCTACATGCATTTTGAAATATTGTTTTCTTTCTCGCTTTGGTGATCAGATGTATTCTCTTTAGTGGTTGGGTAGGATAGGTGTGGATGTGAAACTGAAGGGTGTCCTTGCAGAAACAGTAAATTTCAAAAGAATAATTTGAGCAGCGGAAACATCAGTTTCATGTGCCCTTAACTTGTTAAGAGTGTGCAGTTTCAAATTTGTTGCAAGATATTCCTGTGAGAACAGTACTATTTCTTTGAACTTGAAAATTTTTTTATGCTAATAGTATCATGATCTTGCATGTCACAGACTATGACTGGGCTGGTTTATAAATCCACTTTTTGTATTATTATTTTAATATCAGGTAATTCAGCTAAAGTAATTGGATTTGGCCACCTTGGAGATGGGAATTTGCATCTTAATATTTCAACTCCACAGTATGATGATGCGGTAATTTCCTTTAGCATACCCTAAAAAGCTGTTTATTTATTCTGTAAAACATGGCTTTGTATTGATATCTTCAATAAATTGCAGATTTTAGCACAAATTGAACCCTTTGTCTATGAATGGACATCTAAGCAGCGGGGAAGTATTAGTGCAGAGCATGGCTTGGGACTGATGAAGGCTAATAAGATTTTCTACAGCAAGTCACATGAAACCGTGAGAATTTGTGAATAGCTAGACATCTAAGATGTGCTTCTTGTTCTTCTTTTATTTTCTAGATTTAGAATGTAAAGTTTTCTTATACTGATGTCTAAAATAAGAATCTGTTTGTATAGGTGCAACTAATGGCTTCAATCAAGAAGTTGATGGACCCCAATGGGATACTGAACCCATATAAAGTTCTTCCACACTCAATTTAAGAGGGCCTGCCCAACAAAATTTGGGGCCTATGGCAAAAATTTTATATGGGGCCTTTTTATATGTAAACATTAATTAAATAAAATTATATAATACTAATTAAATTAAGACTAATTTGATGTAAATACAGAAATTGATGAATAATACTAGCTAAACTAAGGTTAATTTCAAATAAAAGATTGAATATTATAGTTGAATCAAAAGAAACTTACTTTAACTTAGATATATGACTATGCATAGTTAAATACAGTTGTAATCTAAATTTTAATTTTATATATTCTTTTTAAGAGAAAGAGATAGATAGATATTATTTGGTGTGTAGCTTAGTAGGAGATTAGTCATCATTGGTGATTTATCACATTTGCGGCATTTTATTTGAAACATCTTAGGGTTTCAATTGGGTTAAATTTTTATTGGTCTCCTATTTTAAAAGCCTTGTTAGAAATGAAAAAGAAAAATACTAAAAATACTACAAAATGTTCACAATAAATATGATTATGACTGTAATTGATGAATTTTAACAACTTAATTTATTTGTGTTTGAATTATTTTTTTATGTAATTGGTGATATGTCAATTAAATCTATAATAAAATTTGTGGTATTTTTAGCATCACTCTTAAAAAAAGTACCAATTATTTAAAAAATATTCTATTTTTATAAAATTTTAGGCTTTTTACTAACGGAAAGGGGGCTTTTTTTAAGTAGGAAATTTTTTTTTTTATTTGTTGTGGAGCCTTAGGCCTAGGCCTTGAGCCCGCACAAAATTCTTACAGCTGAGATAAGGTTTGTTTATTTTATTTTATTTTTCTCATTCTGAACTTTCACACTTGCGTTTGAAGTTTTACTCCTGAAAAGGGCTTGCAAATTTGCTTTTGAAGTTTTTGTGAACTAAGGCAGCTGAAATATGGAATGACTGGCCATTTCTTCATTTTTTCAATGATAACTATAGACCCTAAAAAAGAAATTTGCAAAATTCTCCAAATAAAAAATTTCACCTGTTATAAAGTCCACCCAACCCAAAAAGCAAATTATATGTGTACACAGGGAGAGGGAATCATTTTGTTCATTTTTACACTGAAAGTTTATCCAATTTTTAAGAAAAAAGATAGCCTCCTCTTGTTTTTGGGCCTGTCTCAGCAACTAGCAACTGAACCAGCAATTGAGGAGAAGAGATCAAATATTCACATACATTATTGTTATTATTATACTAAAAATAGATGGACTAAGCTATTCATCAAACTTAAGAATACTAAGCCAAGTAAAAGTTAGTCCATGTGTTCAATACTTAAGATACTTGAATGAGTGTGCTATTTATAGAGGAAGAAACATAACATCTTCCTCTATTTTTCCAACATAGGATTTGTAACACTTCTTGTTAAAACCCTTCCTTTTTTTTGGCTAAGCAACCCTACCCTTATAACAAGGAGAATCATGACGTCTTCTTTCATTCTTTCAATACAGGACTTGCAACACTTCTTTTTAAAACATTTTCCCTTCATTTTTTCAGTGAAAGACTGGTGTGTTCTTTAATTAGTATTTTTATTATTATTTATGATGTTAGAACTTCAATTGGACATTAATAGCTTGATTCTCTCTTTTTCAGTTCTTTTAACAATCTGGATTTTAAAACACCATGTGGCAAATCAATTAATAATATGCAAGATGCATATGACTCATTATATAACCGGTTTAAACTGAAAGCAACTCATTTCCAGCTGTGAGACGCTGATCTTGTAAGAGGGTATTCGTTGGGGATTCAAAACTTTGCCATATAATCTTCTTATCCGAAGTATAGAGAACAAAGTTTCCCGAATCAAGCATTGATGCTGATGCTGCACGTTCAGGGAGATCGGCAATGGCCGTCTCTACGCCTTGAGCCGATTGCATGATGAGTCTACCATCACTAGTGAAATTCAATGTAACACTAGCGAGAGCCGGAGCTTTGTCTCGGATGGCTGTCCAGACTACTGTCTTTTCAGGAATCCCAGCAAAAAAAAAAACTCCAACAGCATAGCCATTGGCTTGTTGGTAGAGGCCAAAGGCATAGAAACCAGATTGTGACTGCCAGGTGAGAGAAGCTTGAGCGATGAAGTGGCGGAGGCTTGGGCACTCCGAAAGTTGGGCTTGGGAGAAGCTTCTGGAGAGAGTGAGAGTGAGAGTGAGAGGAATGGTTTTTCGGAGTGTCCGTCGCGTGCGGTGGTAGAAGCACCGGGAAAAGGAAGCCTGGGGCTTCTTTCCGGAGAGAAGCCTGAGACTGATGCCGCATCGACTGTGGCTGAGGACGGAGGAGAACGACGACGCCATTGAAGAAAGAGAGAGAGAGAGTGTGTGTGTGAGCTTTGTGTTGAGAGACTTGGAATTGGATAGGGAATCGACTTGATCATGGGCCACGATGGGCCGAAATCAGGCATTAGAAGCAAGTAGCCCATCTTACGGAGAATAGGTAAACGACATGACGTATCGTAGAATTCACAAATAAATAAAGGAAAAGACTTAAATAATTCATATGGTGCCCCAACTATTGGAAAAATGTTGAAATTTGTCGCTTCAATATTTAAATTTTTTTCAATTTAGTCCGTCAATTTTCACAATCAAATCAATTTTATCCTTAGATCTCATGTTTCATTTAAATTTTAACAAAATAATGAATATGGAAATGAAGCATACATTAAAAGATTATTGTGAAAAGTGTAAAATTTTCAAAATCAAGTCAATTTTGATGAGAACCAACCATCCACTCATCCTTGTTTTAGAATGTTGTACGTTGAGAATATTTTAGCCAAACAAAGTTTAACTACAAAAGTAGTTATAGCTTTAAACTATAACCATACTCAATAAAATATATATTACTACATATTTTGAAAATCTAATTATTGAATTGCATGTTCTTTACGCTCTTAATATATATATGCCAAATTTTGTGTGAATCGGATATTATTTACTATATAATCTATAAGCTTATATTTTATTCATAATTTTAAATTACAAAAACTTGCAGTTTAAACAATTTATTGATAACATAACTATTGATCTTTAATTTTCTAGAAATTTGCAAGCATGAAGGATATAAGAAGAAGATGTAATCTAATGATGGATTTGTCAAAAGTTACCTTCAATGAAAATATATTGAGTAAGGTTGTAGTCTAATACTACAACCAATTTTGTAACTAAAATTTGTTCATTTTAGCCATATACAATATTGCCTTGTCCAACTAGGCATGGACAAGGGAGGAATAATAAGGTTCCTATTCATGAAAAGACATAGTCTCTTAGTTTAGTTGTGTGATTCTCACTCTATCAATCCACGATCTTCAATTATGGGCATAAATCATGAGATTCTCGCCTTCCATTAATGTCACAACACTCATTACACCGTGAGAATATGGAGGAAGTTGCTGAAGTTGTGATTAGAAATGACCCCATGTAAACAACAGCCCACACCCGCTCCAACATATGAGAGAAAAATCATAGAAGATTCTTTTGCTTTTTGTAAATTGAGCTTTATTGAGTTCTTACTTGAGTATCAAAAAATTTTACGTTGGTATCAGACCAGTGCTCTCCAATTGAGTAATCATTTGCAAGTCTTCCAAAGCTCTCATTTAGACAAATGATCCTATAAGATCATTTGCATCATTAAATCACTCAACTATTAATTTTGAAGAGGAAACCTAAGATGACATGACTTAATTTTAAAAATTAAGGGACTAAATTGTTACCATTAACAGGCGAGGAATCAAATTAAACCTTATCCAATTATGTGGTTTTTTTTTTTTTTTTTTTTTAAGTGTAAATCTCTACAATGTGTAAGAGTATTTACATCAGTTTATGTAAAATAGAAAAAATCCCACATTTTACCCAACCAACCCAAAAAACCTCCTACATTAATTAATATAAAATTGTGCAAAAATCCATTTTTTTCTACAATAACTATGTGTCTAAATCCACACTGCAACTTTACAAATGCATATTTTAATAATTTTCTACTTCACCCCACGAGGAAGAGAGAGATATGATTTCATGATTTGAGATAATAATAAAATAACAGTGCTACAATTACAAATTATTTTACAACATTTTTATAAACGGTTGATATGACAAATTGTCTTTACCATTAACATCATTTTTTTTATTTACTAATAACTAGCCATCACATTATCAATTTGTAACATATTTTGTAAAATAGTTCATGATTTTAGCATTTTTCTAATAAAAATTCAATAAGGAAATAGTATTTTAATGAAAATGTAATGTTATGTGTTTTGAAAAGTAAGAATACATTTGGAACACTGAATGTGGATTACAACACGAATGGTAATTTTTATTATTGAGAATAAAATGTGTTGTAATTGAATAACTAAACCTATTTATTAGTTTGGTTGTGAATTGTAACATTAGAATAAAACTTATGATCTATTTTAGGAAATTTCTCTTTCATACAATTATATTTCCTAGAAAATAATATATTTTAAATTTTAGAGAGATAAGTTATTTTTTGATGATTTTATATTTCCGTAATTATTAGGTGGATACAAAAAGTTTATTTATTTGGAAATATATTAATATTAAAAATTATTACATCTATTAAGGAATAACTATTATAACTCTTGAAGAATAGCTATCCATAAGGAATGACTGCTCCTTATAATAAAAACATAACCAAACTATTGAATAGCTAAATTATAAGAATAGTTGTTACATTATAATGTCTATTACAATTTACCAAAAATACCCTAAGTGTGCAATATAGAAAAAGTAGGTTCATACTATGAAAATAGACAGAATTTTTTGCACAGGTTTGCTCGCCAAGGGCATTATGGTCATTGCGTCCGTATTGCTAAATAGTTAGTTGCTCTTGCCTCCAAGTGAATCCCCATTCCGGACAGAAAAAATTGCAACAACCATTTGGAAACCAAAAACAAAGTAAAATGCAGAAGTGGAGAGCTACACGTCGTCTCCTCCTCAACAGTTACTCATCCAAGTCCCGCTTTGATCATCCTCGATCCAATCCAATTTCTGATCATTCCACAACAATTTCCCGCTCTTCCTCAGGTACTGTATATATATATAACCTATTACAATTAGCTCACATAAATTTAAAAGCAATTCCCTCTAACTGCTATGCTATATATATTTTCTAGGTTTTGAATCATGGACAAGCAGAATCCACTACAGACACCTTGCTACAGCGACGATTCAAAGAAACCCAGCGTTTTCAACGTTGAATTCCGATGATATCAACCATTTCAAAGGTATATTAGGCGATAAAAATGTGATTGAAGATGAAGACACGCTTCTCTTTGCAAACACTGATTGGATGCGAAAGTATAAGGGCTCCAGTAAGCTTTTGCTACAACCTAGAACCACTCAAGAGGTCCTTTATATTTCTTTTATTAATTAATATTGTGCTAAATTTCAAATTTCACCTTCTAACTTTGTTTTATTCGTTTCAATCTTGTAACCTTTTTCACTTTTATTCAACGTAGTCATTCCGTCTTATTCTGTCACATTGTGCCGTTAGGTGTCTTAAAAAATTAAGTTGTTTTGGGAATTCAAAAATATTAAAACTATGTTGTTTGAGGGGCACTTAACGGCTACTCCTTTGATTGAAAAAAAAAAATGGAAGTTAAAGGACTGAAGTGAATAACTAACTTGGAATTTAAAGGATTGAATTGAATTTTGGGTAAAGTTGGAGTGTCCAGTTTGTAATTTAATTTTAGGCTAAAATGAAAAACTTGCCCACTATGTTTCATGAGAATATTCTCATTCCAGTCTTCTAACTTTGCTTTCGTTTATTTCAGTCTTCTAAATTTAACGGAAGCAAAGTTAGAAGACTGAAATGATTTCTAGTGAATCTTAGAGTTCGAGTTTTGCATTTTCACCTTAATCTTATTATTATTATTGACTATTTGCATTGGTGATGCAGGTCTCTGAGGTTCTTAAATACTGTAATTCGAGACGCTTAGCTGTTGTTCCTCAAGGTGGAAATACTGGCCTTGTAGGCGGAAGTGTTCCCGTCTTTGATGAAGTAATGTAATTTGTTCCGTTTTTTTCGCTTTCTTTGACTCTCTCTTCTGTGGGATTCAATGAATAACAGTTCACAAACATCATGTTTCTCATTTATCATACATCTGAATTGCTGTTCTATGATATCTTCTACAGGTCATTATCAATGTTGGTTCAATGAAACAGGTCATATCTTTTGACAAGGTAGACATTGCACCATTTTCCATAGTGTATGCAACAAATTAATGCATTTTGATTAGGTTCGTGTTCGTATTCTATGTGTTAGAATATAAGCCCATTTGGTTTTAGGCCAATTGTAATATTTTTTATTACATTTGCTTGTACTGCACATCGATTTCTTGTATAGCACTCATACTCTACCTATATAAATGCAGTCTCTTGTACAGTATTCAACACACAGTTCAAAACAATAAGGCATTCAGTCTTTAACACTATGGTTACAATTCTGTCTAAAATAGATTTTAGAGTATAGACACTTATGACCTCCCCCGCTATGCCTTGCGGTTATGATTCTTATCATTATGTTGTCCTTGTTTTGAACTCTCTCCTTCCATGTGTAGTACTTGCTCTTACTTTTGGGACTGTTGCTGTGAACACTTTCAGTTTTTGAACTTGCTCAATTGTTCATTTCATAGGAGTTATAGCACAACATTTTCACACCTTCCTTCTCCGACGGTTGTTATTCTTGTCTTACTAGCGCTAGTTCTCTTTGTAGCTTGTTGGCCTTGAATGAAATTTGAAGACCCTAAAGTTAGAGGTGTAAGAGCTGGTAGAGAGAGAGAGAGAGAGATAACTTGCTATCCTTGTCTTGAAGCCTCTCACCAATAAATTTTACCTTTAGATGCATTTTGGAGTGATGTAGTGTTCCCAAACCAATATTAAGGGTCTATTTGGATACCGTTTATTTTGCTGAAACTGAAAACTTATTGCTGAAAGTACTATAGATAAAGGTAAAAGTTAGCTGAAATAATACAGTGGGACCCATGAATAGTACAAAAAGTGCAATGGGCCCATGAATAGTAGCAACTATAAGCTGAATAGTGAAATAATTTTCATTTTTCATTGGTATCCAAACGGAGGCTAAGCATGGTTTCAGCATCACAAATTTGGGTTTTTTTTATATTTTTCTCCTTGCACCTTTTTCAGGTCAGTGGTGTATTGGTATGTGAAGCAGGATGCATTTTGGAAAATCTGGTTTGTTTCCTAGACAACCAGGGGTAATTTTCCATTAACCATCATTTATTTTCTCATAAGATCTGTAATGTGTTATGTTTATTAGAATGACAGTTCAAATTTCATAGAAGTATAGTGTTAATAGATGTCACATAAGTATACTCTTGTCGGAATGTTGAACTGGTGGGCTGTCACGGCTCTTTGTCCATTTAAATTATACAACATGGAAATTTGACATTTTTTCTGTTGTCCTATGTTAGTAATTTATGCTTCTATTCAGATTTATTATGCCACTGGACTTAGGTGCAAAAGGAAGCTGCCAGATTGGTGGAAATGTTTCAACTAATGCTGGTGGTTTACGTCTTGTCCGTTACGGATCTCTTCATGGAACTGTACTAGGTGAGGATATTTGGTGTCTATTAACCTTTCAAAAAAAAAAAAAAATCTGGTATTTGTTAAAGTCTAATGCACAAAATGGACTACTGTCTGTTCTGTTTCAATCTTCATCTTTTGTTTGATTTAATATGCACTTGGCTACTTAGCAATTGAAACATACTAGCTCATTTCCATGAGCAGAAAAGCATAGCCATCTCAGTATCCAAAGTATTTGTGCTGCTATTGTCAATATCTTGCAATTTTAACTGCAGATACTTGGTAAAATTGGCTGCTCTAGTTTCTTAATTTTGAAGCATTTTTTCCACTAATAATACAGGCATTGAGGCTGTTTTAGCAAATGGTGATGTGCTTGACATGCTAGGGACTCTCAGGAAAGATAATACTGGGTATGATTTAAAGCATTTGTTTATAGGTATGTATCAAACAGTTTATAAACTGTATTTATATTTTACAGTAAACAACTGTAATTTTAAGTGTATAATGCAAGTGAATTAACTTTCACCATCATCAATCCAGGAAGTGAAGGATCCTTAGGAATTGTAACTAAGGTTTCAATTCTCACTCCTCCAAAGCTATCTTCAGTGAATCTAGCTTTTCTTGCATGTAAAGACTATTCCAGCTGCCAGGTATGACTAGTTTTTTTACCTTTAATTTTCTTCTGCTTACATGTAATATTTTATCCATAAGTTTGATGCCCTAAGCAATCAAAACCAACAATATATTTCTATCAGTTATATGCTAAAATACATTATAGAAACTATTAAAATTTACAGTCTCATTCTCTTTTCTTTTTCAGCAGATTATACTGAAAAGAAACAGTGACCAATAATAATCTGGAGAACAAAAAAAGAATCCTGAGAACAATGAAAAGTAATCTTCAAATAGAACAATAAGTTATTAGTAAGGGTAATCCAGAAAGATCATGATAGTTTAATTCTGAAACAACAAAGTTCTCTTCACCCCCACCTCCCTCAGAAAGAAAAAAAAAGAAAATCTTCCTCTGTGACATGTGCTAAGTCAGAAAATTGGAGTTTTACGTCTCATCATATCCTGTATACCAGAACTTGATGCTCTAGTTCAAACTTTATTGACTTAATTGTCACTTAATGTCTAGCTATAATAGTTTGGTTTCCTGAAATTTATACCATTATAAATTTCCTGTGTTTAATAGCTATATCGACTTCTGTTGTGTTTTCTAGAATGGCTGATATTTAGCTACAAATATAGATTTTAACCTTTTTTTACACCTTTATACACCCTTAATTATTCTTGACTCTAAGCAAGAAAAATGAAGGAATTATGCTGTCTCCTCACCTTTTGTCTTAATGTTTGTTAGAAACTTCTATTTGAAGCGAAGAGAAGACTTGGGGAGATTTTATCTGCATTTGAATTTTTAGATAATGAGTCACTGAATCTGGTAAGCATTCTGATGGCTGTGTAATTGATGAGAATTTTTTAAGTTTGCCTCTCGTTTCTACCTATGTAATTTTAATGGTGAATCTCAATTTACATTTTTATGAAAGTTTGAGGTATACTATCTATGTGATGTGTCCATAAAAAGGAAGTTCACAGTTTTCTGCAGTCCTTAACAAGCTACTGTTTCTGGGTATATGCATAGACAATGATGCAATCCACTGGTGTCCTACTTTCTCTCAGGCCTGGAATGATTGTGACGTAGGACAACCACACTAACAATAGAACAATAGATAAACCCTAGGAGTCAGCACCTAAGGGCTGCTTGGAGTCAGCACCAAGCAAACTGGAGTCGGCACCAGTGAAAGAAAACGCACGTTTATTTTTTAATAATTCTCAAAAACTGTCTTACAATAATCTGAAAAATTGTTTAAATAGTCAACAATAAAAACCCTAAAGAAACCCTAATCATTAAATGTTCGGGCTTGCTTAATTTCAAGCCCAATAACTAGTATGCTCCATCCATAAGGCCACAGGCTGGGCCGTCTTCTTTTTGCTCTTCCTCCTATACGTGTGTGTAATTGGGGGCTTGTACCTCGTGTCCGCACCAGATTGGAAGCTTGAAACTACTGAAATCTTCTTTGATACTCTTTATACTTCTCATATTTCCAGGAGGGGCTTGGATAGGATGTATTGGACTTTATCCAATAACCACAAATTTGATGTAAAATCCTTCTATGGAGCTTTTCAAGGTGACCATATGTTGGGTATTCCTTGGCGAGAAATTTGGAAGTCTAAAACTTCCTGGGAAGGTTGCTTTTTATTTTTTGTGTGTGTGGACAGCTGCCCCTGAAATTTTGGGACTAAGGCTTGGTTTTTGTTGTTATTGTGTGGACAGCTGCCCATGGTATAATTCTTAATATGGATAACATTCATAAGTGAAAGATCAACATGGTTGATTGGTGTTGTATGTGCTAAAGGGATGGGGAGAACATTACCACATTTTTCTTCATTGAGCTATAGCGAGGGACCTTTGGTCTTGTTTTTTTTTTTTCTTCTGTATGTTGTGTCTCTTTGGTCATGGCTTATTCAGTAAAAGACCTTCTATTTTGTTGGAGAGGTGGCTTCAAGGGCCATCAAATCACCAATATGTGAAACGCTATTCCTCTATGTCTTGTGTGGTGTATTCAGAATGAACATAATTCTAGGTCTTTTGAAGGGATTGAATCCCTGCTTCATTTGAAGTTCATCTTTCATAGATCTTTGTTTGATTGGCTAAAGATCATATGGGATTTCAGTTTTTCTTGTTTGTGGTTTTTTTATCTTTGTAATTTGTACTTCATGAGTACTTGGGCTTTCCCTTTTTTCTTTTAACAAAATTTTCAGTGTTTATAAAAAAGTTTTCATTTTTCAATTTTCATGGGCAACCATATCTTATGTTAGTTTTTTAGTGGGGTTGTGTGTTCTTGTTTATTTTTCTTGTAGTTAAGAAAATTGCTCTTCGTTTTTTGTAGGAGTTTACTATGAGGATAATTGTTAGAAATTACAGATTACATCTTCATTGTTTTCAGTTGGAAAGTGATCTAAATTATTCTTATTCCTAAAATTTTAAGAACTTTTTTCTGAAGAACCACTTATACATTTGAAGAGAAAGTGAATGGCATGGCATTTTTACTTTATCATTGTTATATTTTTGAAGCATACTCATTGTATTTTATGTAACAGGCTCTGAATCATTTAGAAGGTGTAAGGAATCCATTACCTCCCGCAATGCACAACTTCTATGTTCTGATTGAGACAACAGGCAGTGATGAATCTTATGACAAGTAAGCTCCTTTAAGTTTGATCGTTTATCTTCTTGAATGAGAATGATTATATTCTTGTGAAAAATATTTTTTAGTATTGAAATTTAGTTCCTACTGGACCCCTATCCATTGACTAGTACAAACAAAACTGTAAAATGAAAATTTTCGAAGGTTCACAAACCAATCCATAACATCTAGACATTGTGTAATTGCTTTTCTCATTTTGGTTGTGACTCTTCAGTTTTTAGATAGAACTCATGGAAAGGTTGTGTGACATATAGCGTCCAACTGCACCCTAGGAGAAAATGGAAAGTGATTCTATATTTTTCTAATTTTCCTGAAATGTCACCTCACATAAAACTAGATTGGATTCCTTCCTGGAATTCTCCACCATGAACCTTTACTGCATGCTTAAATCAACTACAGATTCTCAAACTAACATGTTCTTCAGTTTTCTGTTTTATGGACAACAATAGCATCCTCGCTTTGTAATGTCTAGTGTTTTTTGTAGCTATATTTTTAGAATATAATGTTTTCTTAAATGCCTTCTGAATCAATGGCATGTTTGAATTTCTAAGACCCTACAGTTTTATTTATACATATCCAGAGAAAAGCTTGAAGCTTTCCTACTTCGGTCAATGGAAGATGGTTTGATTTCTGATGGTGTTATTGCACAAGACATTAACCAAGCTTCATCATTTTGGCGTATTCGTGAGGTTACCATTTTTTCAGTTCATTGAATTTCATTATACATGGAGTACTTTATATTCAAACTTAAATAATGTCAGTATGTATTTCTTTTAGCGAAACTACACTATTGGTCCCTGAAGTTTACCATGTGAGCACAATTAGTCCTTTAAGTTCTAAGTGAGTGCTATTGGTCTCTCAAGTTTTAATAATGAGTATTGTTATCCTTTTGTTAATTGCCTTGAGTTTTATTGCCTATGTGGCTAACGGAATAGTGACTTGACATATTTTAAATTTATATGGAATTTTTAAAATTAAAATATTACAAAATTCAATTTTAATAAACTCGATACATTTGATGTGGCATGATGTCATATTGAAAGATTAAAATAATAAATTAACAAGTCATATTTATTTATATTTAGAAAACAGGTCAGATTATTAAGATTAAAGAATTCATTAGAATCTTTAAAATCACTTAAAACACCAAATCATTCAAGTGACCGTCCATCTCCTCGCAAAGTCTCTTTGTCGGCATCACATTCAAGACTTGCTCACCATTGATGACTATCCACCCACGTCCTCACTGGTCTCGACCTGTCAAAACCTCCACCTCACTGCCAAAGTATCCACCACATCCTAGCCTGTATCTAAACTGGCTATCATCGTCCTGTTCTTGATATTGCATTTTAATCTACTACAGCAAATGATATTTGGTTTGGCCAGAGTGTTGTGTAAAGATATGCTTTGCTTGCTAGAGGCATTGATGAGAATTTGCTTTTAGAATCCATGATTATTGGATTTCATTCAGATGAACCAGCTATTAGCCTTTTTATAAATAATAATAATTATCAACCTAGTGAGGTTGGAAGGATTTTTTTAAATAAAAAAGGATAATGTCTTAAACCTTGTATGGTTTGAGAAACATAAATTATAATTTGACGATTTTTACTTTGTTACATTTGCAATTCCTTTCTATGCTTTCCACTTATTTATGGGATGGAGATGTTTGAGTAATTTGGTACTTGGGTTGGTGGAGAATCTCTGGATATGGATAGTTGAGTTGTTATGGAAGAATTGCCATGGTGGATGGAAATGAAGGCAATATGTATGTTTGGAATGTGGCTGAACAGCTTCATAAGGATTTTAAGGGTCAAGAAGCGTGGAGGCTCTGGCAGTGAGATGGAGGCTTGGACATTGATGGAAAGACCTGGGAGGACACAGATAGACTGACCTGTAGGACTTGCTTGCCACTGATCTATTTTTTGTTTTTGTTTTTTTTTTTTAATGAGTTTTTTAAGGAAATCGTTATGAATTTTTTATCTAAAATATGATCTGTTAATTTTTTTTTTATCATTGATGTGGCATAGTGCCACATCAATTAAAAAAATGTCACATAGATAATAATAATAACGGCAGTTAATAAACGGACTAACAATGCTAATTATTAAAACTTAATGGACTAATAGTACTCACTTAAAACTTAAGAGACCAATTGCACTCACAAGGTAAATTTCAGGAACTAATAGTGTAGTTTCGTCATTTCCTTTTTATTCAGGAAAGAACACCTAGTCTTCATATGGTAATGAATTACTTCTATAAATTCCACTGTTAGTTATTTCACCTATTGTTGTGGACCAATACTAAGAGAAGTCCGGTTCTTCAGCTTTACAACTCCTTTCTTATTACTATTTGTCCGGATCATATTTTCTATACAATGATCATCTCACCCCACCCCTTGTTTTATGATGGAAACCTGTGCTTTTTTTCTGTCGTGCGCATCTTTAAAGTTCCTTTAACTTAAATGATATTACTTATTATTATTATGGTGATTAAGTGGTCTTTGCTGATCATAAGCAAATTATTTAGTGGATTTTCTCATATCTATCTGGCAATTGGTTCTGCCTTTTGCTTCTCTTGGATGCTTCTCCCTTTTGATTCCGACCTTTATTGTGTAACAAAAACTAACCATTTGCTGATCCTCAACGGCCACTTACAGTTGCCATTTCTTCAAATTTATTCATCTTAACTTGTGATTATCCCTGTCAAGTATTTTGGAATCATTTATAACCTAAATGTCTTTGTAAATCATTATAAGTTCTTCAGTGGATTTTCTTCCCCACCATAGGGTGTACCAGAGGCACTCATGAAAGCAGGAGCTGTTTACAAATATGACTTGTCATTACCTGTTGAAACGATGTACAATCTTGTAGAGGAAATGCGAACAATACTTGGTAAGACAACTTTTTGTTATGGCTACATGCATTTTGAAATATTGTTTTCCTTCTCACTTTGGTGATCAGATGTATTCTCTTTAGTGGTTGGGTAGGATAGGTGTGGATGTGAAACTGAAGGGTGTCCTTGCAGAAACAGTAAATTTCAAAAGAATAATTTGAACAGCGGAAACATCAGTTTCATGTGCCCTTAACTTGTTAAGAGTGTGCAGTTTCAAATTTGTTGCAAGATATTCCTGTGAAAACAGTACTATTTCTTTGAACTTGAAAAATTGTTTATGCTAATAGTATCATGATCTTGCATGTCACAAACTATGACTGGGCTGGTTTATAAATCCACTTTTTGAATTATTATTTTAATATCAGGTAATTCAGCTAAAGTAATTGGATATGGCCACCTTGGAGATGGAAATTTGCATCTTAATATTTCAACTCCACAGTATGATGATGTGGTAATTTCCTTCAGCAAACCCTAAAAACTGTGTATTTATTCTGTAAAACATAGCTTTGTATTGATATCTTCAATAAATTGCAGATTTTAGCACAAATTGAACCCTTTGTCTATGAATGGACATCTAAGCAGCGGGGAAGTATTAGTGCAGAGCATGGCTTGGGACTGATGAAGGCTAATAAGATTTTCTACAGCAAGTCACATGAAACCGTGAGAATTTGTGAATAGCTAGACATCTAAGATGTGCTTCTTGTTCTTCTTTTAATTTCTAGATTTATAATGTCAAGTTTTCTTATACTGATGTCTAAAATAAGAATCTGTTTGTATAGGTGCAACTAATGGCTTCAATTAAGAAGTTGATGGACCCCAATGGGATACTGAACCCATATAAAGTTCTTCCATACTCAATTGTTTCTTACAGCTGAGATAAGGTTTGTTTTTTTTTTTTTTTTTTTCCTCATTCTGAACTTTCACACTTGGGTTTGAAGTTTTACTCATGAAAAGGGCTTGCAAATTTGCTTTTGATGTTTTTGTGAACTAAGGCAGCTGAAATATGGAATGACGGGCCATTTCTTCTTTTTTTCAATGATAACTATAGACACTAAAAAAGAAATTTGCAAAATTCTCCAAATAAAAAATTTCACCTGTTATGAAGTCCATTCAACCCAAAAAGCAAATTATATGTGTACACAGGGAGAGGGAATCATTTTGTTCATTTTTACACTGAAAGTTTCTCCAATTTTTAAGAAAAAAGATATCCTTCTCTTGTTTTTGGGCCTGTCTCAGCAACTAGCAACTGAACCAGCAATTGAGGAAAAGAGATCAAATATTCACATACATTATTGTTATTATTATACTAAAAATAGATGGACTAAGCTATTCATCAAACTTAAGAATACTAAGCCAAGTAAAAGTTAGTCCATGTGTTCTATACTTAAGATACTTGAATGAGTGTTCTATTTATAGAGGAAGAAACATAACATCTTCCTCTATTTTTCCAACATAGGATTTGTAATGCTTCTTGTTAAAACCCTACCTTTTTTCTGGCTAAGCAATCCTACCCTTATAACAAGGAGAATCATAACGTCTTCTTTCATTCTTTCAATACGGGAATTGCAACACTTCTTTTTAAAACATTTTCCCTTCATTTTTTCAATGAAAGACTGGTGTGTTCTTTAATTAGTATTTTTATTATTATTTATGATGTTAGAACTTCAATGGGACATTAATCTTGATTCTCTCTTTTTCAGTTCTTTTAACAATCTGGATTTTAAAACACCATGTGGCAAATCAATTAATAATATGCAAGATGCATATGACTCATATTATATAACCAGTTTAAACTGAAAGCACCAAATAATATTGTTCAGGCCTTTCAAATGTAATACTTTAGAGAATTATGTCTTATTTTGTGTTATTTTTACCTGATGTCATTTCATGTTTTTCTAATGTGGTCCAAAGCTGAAATTCAACATTCCCTGAGGTAGCAAGCATGATGGTTTTGTCTCAAGTTGTAGCAAGTGGACATAACTGAGCTACAGCTCAGTGGGATGCAATTCTATTAAACTATGAAGTTAGAGATGTTCAATACTATCTGGCATCTGATTGGAGAAGGAGCAAGTTCTATTAAATAGAAAGCACTAGTAATTGTATGGCACTTGAAGATAGTAATCTCCATGCCGTGGCAATGAGTTGTGTAGTTGATGAGTACCTAAACAGTACTGAAGATTAAATGAAATAAAAGCATATTCCTATGAATCAACTATGGTCAGGTTCACTTTAATCTTTTGACTGAGGCTTCAGTCACTTTAAATTTTCTCTTCGATTTGATAATGGCTCTATAAGCTATTTTCTGAGTTCATATAGACCGGTCGGTTGTTGGCACAGTGCTTTACACAGAAATTTGTCACAACCTAGACATGTGCGATTGTGGCGGAGAAGAAAGTGGTGAGTTCATCATGTAAAAGTGGTGCTGGAGAAAAAAGTGGCAAGTTCATAATGTGAAAGTGATGATTCACCAATCAATTGCACATGTCATTAAGTTGTGATAAAATGTGTCATGTTTGGACAAAATGTATCGTGTCACAGCAAAATCTAAGTTGTTCAGCACATCTTGACTGTGCATGTTGATGTTCGATCAATGAAGTGGTTTGGTTGTGGGCCCATGACTCCTTGTACGGTTTTCTTTAGTTTGGGAAAGCATTTTCGTTTTTTTGTTAAAACTTTTGCTGCTTGATGCCTTTAGAAAAAAGATATATTTTTCGAAAAGGCATCAGAATTATGAGAGATGTAAAAGCAATCGTAAAGGAATAATTGAATAACTTTTTTCATCCAACTCATATTAGATGCGTTTCTTATTAGGCACCATCTCTTAATTTTTTATGGTCTTCTTTTAGAAAATGTCTTAAAATATATAGCATTAATGAATGGAGCAAAATCAAATTATGAAATCCGCATCTTCATATTCGGCTTTCAACTTTCAGGGGAAATTAAAAAACAAAGGAAAGGAAGTGAACTAAAAAGTCTGAAACAGAAATACCTCTTCTGTTGGTTTTAATTAAAAAAATAAAAAGAAATCAAAGCCAAAAATGAATTTTATATTGCTAATTAAATTTTATTTTTTAAAAATAAAAATTTGAGCAGCCTGGAATGTTGCTTTTAGTTTTAGTTTTTAAAAATAGACCTGTAGGTCCTTACCTTGAAGGCCTTTCCAATAGACAAATTGGTAGGGGACATTTCCATTAATCAAGGCTGGAATATGCTAATGCTGAATTATACGGACCCGCGAATTTTAAATTGATTGAGATATGAGAATAAACTTAAAGTCAAAGGGAGGGCATACATATACCTAAAAAGATGCAGAAAAAAAAAGTAAAAAGTTACAAAGTAATTAGAAAATGGGTTTCTTTCTTTATTGCTTCGTGGTTGGTGCTGGATAAGAAGGAATTGGGACATAAAACAATCCTCATACGAACTACGAAGTAAAAGGATCTAAAAAGTTGCTACCACCTTTACTTACAAATCCACAAACGGGCTGCCTTCTCAGTTTGACTTGTCTTTTGTTTGCACACTCTAGAAATTATAGCTTAAGCATGAGAGTTGATTTAGACCCAAAAAAAAAAAAAAAAAAAAAAATACTAAGTGGTTCGTTTGGTAATGTTGTTCTAATAATATTATTTGTATTTTTTAGAAATATGTGTGGGTGAAAAAGTGTGTGGAAATATGTATAATACTGTTTAAACACTGAAAACTGTTACTCAAAACACCTTACCAAACAGCCCCTAAATTTGTATTGATTTACTCGAAAAAGATATTCTAAGTTGTCTATCAACCCCACAATATAGATCAATGTTAAAATCAACAAATTAATTGTGATGGTTGTGATGGAGATTGATAATTAATAGAACTAATCGGTTAAATTTGACATAATAATGCTATCTACCATCCAACCATATACTGATTTGGTACATTTGACACTAATTTGTAATGTTATGATGGAAACTACAAGTTATGTTGAATATGAATACTTTTCTTTTAGAGAGTTTCAGCTTTCAATTTATGATATTCGCTCCTGATAATAGCTTTTTTATTATTAGACCAAGACACTAATCGGTTTTTGGTGTAGGTAGGGATTTTCTTTGTCATGACCCAAGTCACCATGATCACAAAGCAATTAAAATGGTTTTAGTTCAAAGAAATACCAAACCTCCCAAATAGCATTACTACTTATTATTGATTAATTTTTTGCTTAAGTTAAACTTAAGTTATCCTAAAACAAAGAGAGAATATAACACTTATTTCCGTTTGAAAATACAAAACAGAGGATAATTATTCAATAATAAAACCTGTCAACTAATACTCCTAATAGATCTTGCATGTAACAATTCTAATCTTGTGCAACTGTTGCCAACTTTAAGAGCTCAATTCTTCCAAGTTAGAGATGGAGAGTTTTAGGGTCCGTTTGGATACCGCTTATTTTGTTGAAAATAATAAAAAAATAATAAAAAAGTTACTGTTCACGCGTTTGACACTGTTCATAAGCCTAACATCACTGTTCATGGACAATGAACAGTGCCAGACGCGCATCTAGGAAGGAAAAAAAATGCAACGCAAGAAACGCAATACCCAAACGCCACCTTAATAGCTATAGCGTGGCGAGCTAAAACAAGAATAAAGCTGGCATGATTGTGTTCTTTCTAATGTATGCTATATGAAAAAGAAAAAAAGTAAGAGTTTCTTTTTTCCTTTACAAGAAGTGAGGGATAAGAATCAAACTAGATTCTCCATTTCTCCTAATGGGAAATATTGGACAGTAGTAATGAGCCTAAGTTACTATTTATTACCATCTAATACTGATGAAAGAAAAATTCTAAGTCAAATGTTAGAACAAATTGCCCGTTTTTTGGTGGCCAAACGCCAAAGAGTGAACAGAATCAATAGATGGTGGCAAATGGGAACCGAAAAAAAAAAGAAAGAAAAAAAATACTTGTAGGACACAATAAAAATCACAACAATTTTACAATATTCCTTAATTAACCTACATATAGATGATTAAAAATTTTTAACTTGTGATTTGTGGTGGGGCCCATGTGTAGGGTAGGGACACAAGATAAAAATATAAATACTGTGCACATTGCATATGGCACTCATGTGCCATGAAAGTAGGGATAACAAAAACTCTCTATCTCATTTGATCAATTATGTCTTGCTTTCCCTTGCATGAAAGGTGATATTACATGTATCCATCCTCTCACATAGAGATTTTCACATTTGTGAGACCAGCCCAAATGTGAGATGATAGATGCATGTATCCGATATATGATAAATTTTCTCTTTGCATGGATTTCTCTATCCTAAGAGGTGACGTGACGATGATAGGTTTTATTTGCTTCAACATGCCTGAATGTGTATATGTACTTTATTTTTTCAACATACTTTGTTATCATCCCTTAAAATAGTTGTTATCTCTTCCCTTTATCTCTCTTACAATAGTCATGGCTCTAGTATTCAATTGCATAGTCTGGTCACTATGTACTAAAAACTTTGTTGTGTCTAAATATGTGCTTTATGTTTTATGGTAGCCCTAAATTGTATGGGTGTGCATTATGCTCAATAATTGGTTTAACTTCATATCTACCTAATGTCAAAGCCACCGCATCAAGGATGACCAAATTCCTTCAACTTGCCTATAATTGACCTTGCATCGCTCCTACTCTACACGAGTTTTCCTAATCCTAAAAAGAAGACATCATTAATCCGATCCTATGCTATTCTATTGTCATCCTTACATGAGGGATTAGAGTGTAGAGCTTAGAATATAACATCGTTAATTAAAGGTTTATTAAAGGGAGTATTTGAGTATTATTAGAATACGAAAAAACAAGTGACATCCATAATAATAAGTTGTGAGTGGTGAAAAATAAAAGCATACTATGTCTATTAGTAGTAGTAGCTTGATTTGAAAACACTAATTGTTTACTCATAGCTTTGGTGTACCTTAACTCAAATTGTGAAATAAGACGAGTGCATTACAAATAAAGTTGTAGCAATGCCCCATATGCACGAAAAGCCGCCTTAGCAAAAGATTAGAAGTAAAAAAGAACAGAAACATCGAAATAAAAAAAAGAAAAGATATGGTGGGGAACAAGGAACAACAACAATAAACAAAAAAAATAACACAACCTTGGGTCATTCATTCATACATATATTTTATTAACTCTATAAACGGTCGCTGGTCCTCTTTGTCTATTTCGTCAAACACCACCACCATCACAATCTCTCTCTCTCTCTAACTCTCCGCCATTTTTAGAAACCTCACCATGACCAGCTCCTCCGCCAACGCTCGCAAGGTTTTGCCCTAATTTCCTCGCTTTCACACATCGTACTCTTTTTCAATCAGCTGTTAATTATATACTATAGAAACTAAATACTAATATATGTGTTTCATATATCTTATCAAAAACCTTAAATTTGTTCGATTTTGTTAATGATGATTGTGAATTTTGGGTCTTTTGTTAGGCTCTGAGTAAGATTGCTTGCAATCGGCTCCAGAAGGAGCTTCTGGAGTGGCAGGTCAACCCTCCCGCTGGTTTCAAACACAAAGTCACCGATAACCTCCAAAGGTTTTGTTTTCTTCTCTTCCCTTCTTTAGGGTTTTTGTTTTTTTTTATTGATTCTTTGGGTTTTGATTGGTTTCTTTTGCTCATAACTAAGCAAAATTTAGGAACATAGTGATATTAGGGTTGTTGAATTGAGTTATATGTATGTATGTTTTGGTTCTTGATAATTCAAATTATTGGAATGTTGTGCAAAGTAGGGTGGGATTCAAAACCAATAATGGTAATAAAGACTAAATAAATTAACAAACACAGCAATTTACGTGGTTCGGCAGTGATGTGCTTGCGTCCACGGGTGGTGATTGGGATAAAGTTTACAACAGTGACACAATGATTCACTCAAGAAACCCAAACTCTGAATACACCCTAGACTCTCTTTCAAAAAAGAACAAGACTAGAAAACGATCTTTTCTTTTATGGGTCTGCTCTCTCTTTGTGAAAAACAATGAGTAGCTTAACATATATATATATATATGTATAGGTTGGCTTAGGGCTGAAGTGCTTGCCGCACACTAGGTCAGCCAGATGGAACTTCTTCTACAATTTGTATTCAGTCAGAACTATGACCAGACTTTTTGTGGCTGTGGAAATTTCAAGCCTCATGCATATTCCACTTTAAGTTTCTATGATGTCCTGCTTCTTCAGTTAGTTTTTTGAATTTGATTTGTTATTTTGTGGGAATTTTGGATTCAAAGGTGGGTTATTGAAGTCAATGGAGCTCAGGGAACTCTTTATGCAAATGAAACTTATCAACTTCAGGTTGACTTTCCTGAGCATTACCCAATGGAAGCCCCACAGGTTTGCATAAAGCCGTTTATTTTCGTAATATGTAATTAACCTTGGGTAGAGTTCAATTAGTGCATTTGTTTTTGGTGATGATATATATATATATATATATATATTTTTTTTTTATTCTGTTGGTGGGTTTAACAGGTGATATTTCTGCATCCTGCTCCACTCCATCCTCACATTTACAGCAATGGCCATATTTGTTTAGGTAATTTTGTGGAAATCATATTACTAGCTTCTTTTTTCCCCCTTCTTAGCATACATACCATCCTTGTTATTATGGCCTGCTCTTTCTTAGAGGTTTTTGGTATTTGATTTATGATTTATTATAGTTACATCATGAGTGTTTTTGCGCCTTCTTGTGCATCAATTCATTTGTTGATTGGTATGGTTTTGTCCCCAATTCTTGCGTAATATTGATACCTGTTTTCTTTTAAGGTAGATTTTCATGTGTTTTTAGATATGAGATCAATATTATTGTCTGAAGGGATATGAAATTAATATATGTTGCCTTAATTCTTATAAAAATATATATACATAGCTTTAAATCTCTCCGAGACATGAGATAAGAATAACCTCCTTTGAACTAAAGGTAGCACAAATGAATTGAATGCTTAGTTGGTTAAGTATTGGAATATATGTGTGATGAGACAAGGATTTACTTTGATTTTCCACCTTTTCCTACGTTTCTTAGAGGGAAGCAAAGGAAAATTATTTTTTAGGGTGCTTAATCAAGCAGAGTATCAGACCCTAAGTTCTTAAGACAAACTGTAAGCCAAAGACAAATTTTATTGATAATAAAAATGAGGCTATTACAAGAGCCTCATAATCTTCTTTTCATAAGAAGACAAAACCCTAAAACCCAAGAAATAATTAACTTATACTAATCCTAACAATATATAATAAAAACAAACCAAGGGCAAGAAGATCCAAGTCTAGGCTGCTAAGTGCTGCCGGCTGCATGAATGGTCCTCATGAGTAGTGCGCTGTATATACATGAACAATTATTTTCCCCACATAAACGTTAATTTACTACTTTGCCTTGTTTGATCTTGTAGTAATAAGTCTTCTACATAAAATGTAATTTCTCTTATTTAGCTATGTGGGCTATTTGTGTTGAAAGAAAATCAACATAACCATCATTGAATCCCTAATAGTACAAAGCTTAGACACTTAAAAAGAGTACAAAGTTTATCAAGCAAACAGCAAATTTACTAGAGCTTAATAAAATAGGCATCATGAAAGGACTTGTCATCATTTTCTGGAATGTCCATACAGGCTTCCATTTCATCAATCTACTTACAAATCCACTCCAATGTCCATTCCATTTGGAGTTTAATCTCTTGCAATCTACTTTGTTGCAAAGCAATAGATCGTTTTCAGCTTTGCTACTAACTGACTGAGTTGGGACTTGGGAGCGGGATGAGACAAGGGTTTACTTTGATATTGTCCATTGGAATCTTAGCTTCTTTGAGGGAAACAAGGGAAGATCTCTTATTTAGTGTTTAATCGAGCAAACATCATGTTCTTGAGAGGACTTTGTAAATAACAACTAATCTTTTATAAAAAATTAAAATAAAAATCTATTCATTTATTGATAATACAAGTCAAACTATGACAGGAACTCAGAATCCTCTAATTAATTTAGACTAATCCTTGATGTACTATAAAAAATAAACCTAAAAGACCCAACATTTAAATAACCTGAAATAAACTAGTCTGCTACAGTGCTTTGTGAACAGTTCCCATGAACAGTGTCTCTAGTCTCTACATTACATGTGAACATTTCTTTTCTTTAATTTGTTCAGAGTCACGAGGGTAATGAAATAACTTTTCAGATAATTGGCACCATTCTTTGAGCAGCTGAATTGCTTTCTTTCCTTGATAATTCAAGACCCAAAAAGGAGATTTTGAAACAAGTGACTGGGACTATAAGAAATTCTACATTATTCATGACTGGCATCAAACAGGAAGGGTGAAGTTGAATTTCTGCTTTTTATTCAAAATCTTGGGGTCATGAATTTTGGCCCATAATTGCTTATGTACTTTTATACTCAACTGTTTCAAATCCCCATCTCCCCTGCTCCTGTCCCTCTGTCTTATGCTTAGTTTAAACATACGTGGATGATTGGAATTATATGGGACAGGCCTCTGATATGCAGCCAAAGGTTTGGGAATAAGAGGAAAAGAATTCCAGAGTAAAGCTTAAAATTTTAGTTACAATTGCTTCACCGCTTATACTTATCTAATATGGTTATGATTAATTAGGGCAGTGCCAATTGGCTTTATATCTGTTATGGTATCTGCAGGTTAACTTAATCAGTTTTAGATGACATTATGGTTAACATTAAAGTAACAATAAGCAAGTCTATTATATTATCATGTATGCTGTATTATTTATCTTTTCTTCCTGGAGATAGTTTTAATTGTGCTGATTTCTTCCTGTTATTGACATTTAAATTATGAACGTATCAGTTTTCCAAAATCTTAGTACGAGTTCAGTTTTGAATTGCTAGGGTTTTACATTTGTGTTTATTTATTATTATCATTATTTTAAATTTATCATACATTTTTAAGATTAATGTCACTTGCAGTTATGCATGGAACATCAAAATCATAATCTCTTCGGCCATTGAGAAAGTTGGAAATGATATTTATTTATGATAGCTCATAATAAAGCATGGTATTTCAATTGGTCATTTTGCGTCTCAAAAGTAATGACTATGTAAGATTTCTGTCTGTGCATGAGCATATGGGCAGAGTAATCAAAACCTGCCTTTTCTTACTTTCTCATCCTGAATGAGTTTGAAATAGCAGGGAATTTTTAGTTAGTTTTTTTATTGTTTAGTTTAGTGTTTTATTTATTTATTTTATTATTATTAAATGAAATCATGTTGAAAAAAAAAAAAAAAAAAATCTTTTCTGACTTGAGGTATATGGATTATCTGCAGTTGATTACCTTGCAGCAAGACTGACATTTAATTTACTACCTGAATGTGGCATTTTGTAGATATTTTGTACGACTCATGGTCCCCAGCCATGACTGTTAGTTCCATCTGTATCAGCATTCTCTCCATGCTCTCAAGTTCAACTGTGAAGGTTTGTACCTAATCATCCGCTTTTAACTTTTAGGAATTTTCAAGTTTTCCTTCCATTTCCAAATCATTGGGTCATATTTTTAGTGTGTTGCATTTTATTACTGATCAATGAGAGTATAAATATGATTGTACTAAATTGTTATAACCAGAGAATGAGCGCACAATGTTTTGGTAAAATGATGGGCGCACACTTAATTCCTGTTGTATCTAAATCATTAATTTTCTTGACCTTGCTTACAGCAACGCCCTGAAGATAATGATCGCTATGTAAAGAACTGTAAGAATGGCAGATCTCCCAAGGAGACCAGGTGGTGGTTCCATGATGATAAAGTGTAATAATTAAAGCATCTTCTTCCTTAATCGGTTGCTCAAGAAGTAGTGGGTGGCTAGCCTTCTTAAAGGAAGATGAAGGCAAAGAAAGAAAGTATTCTGAACCAGGATTTTGTCCAAATGCGTAATAACTCGTGTATATTGGCAATGCCTGGTATTTGTAAAGGAAGATTAACAATTTGTGTTTCAAAGCAAGGGGACAAACAAATCCGTGTCTTTGTGGTTAACAGTGAGAGTACTTGGTATGGGATCTAAATTTAGATGATTTAGCCCTTCCGATCTTTTCTAATGATATTTGGGCTCCTTCTGAACTAAAAACGTAAAAATTTGTGTAGTGTTACTATTTTATGCTTACTATTTTAAAACGTGCTCTCATAAAATAAGTCTTAAGGATACAACTTTTCGAACATTTTTAACAATTGTTTATGTGGGGCCAGTTGTGAATTTTGTGATTGGCGTGCATAATAAGAGTGCGTTTGGATTGCGCTGAAAACCAGCGCGTTAACGTTTTCCTGCTTTTTTTTTTTTTTTTTTTTTTTCACGCGTTTTCTAACTTTGTGAGGGCTGCGGTTACTGTTCATTGAACAGTACATGAACAGTAACCGCAAATTTTGACTTTTTCCATTTCTTTCAGCCAATCACAGCACATCGTGTACTGTTCATGGACCCACAAATTTTACTTTTCAGCAACTTTTTCATTAAAAATGGGTCCCACGATACTATTCACACATTTAAAAATTATTTTGCTACAGTGTTTTTCAGTTTTCAGTTTCAGTTTTCAGTTTTCAGCTGTATCCAAACGGACCCTAAGAGCATTAGCATTGGAAAATGCTAATGCTATATCTAAGACCAATTTGACATTTTAGGCTTTAAAATCCTTTGCATCAGACAATGCTAAACTTAACTATTGCAAATTTTTTTGCAATAGTGCTACAGTACAATTCTATCTTTAGAATTGTACTGTAGCAAGTATTCTAAAAATAAAATACTTTTTTATTCCCTCTTTTCCCCCCGAAATATCTCTCCTCTCTCTCATTATTCAGTTATCTTCTCTCTCTTTCTCCATCTGCACTCTCCTCTCTTCAGACCCAAACTCCATTTTCTTCCCAACATATATCACAAATCACATCTCTCTTTCTCCATCTGCTCTCTCCTCTCTTCAGACCCAAACTCCATTTTCCTCCCAACATACATCACACATCATAGTGGCTGAGTTTTTCCGGTGGGTTGCAATCCGGCGGTTCTGTGGCTGTTGATGGGTTGAGGTGCTGTGGTGGTTGTTTTTTTTTTTTTTTTTGCTGTGACCGGTGATGATTTTTTTTAATGGGTTTGCTCCGATGGGTTTCAAATCGGCGGCATGGGCTGATGGGTTTTTGGTGTCGTGGCTGTGGTTGTGGTTGTTGATGGGTTGAGGTGCCGTGGCTGTCGTTGTTGATGGGTTGAGGTGCTGATGGGTTGATCGGTGGCTTGGGTTTTTGGTGCCGTGGATCGGTGGCTTGGGTTTTTGGTGCCGTGGATCGGTGGCTTGAGTTGATCGGTGGCTTGGGTTTTTGAGTTGATGGGTTGAGGTGCGGTGGCTGTGGTTGTTGATGGGTTGAGGTGCGGTGGCTGTGGTTGTTGATGGGTTGATCGGTGGCTTGGGTTTTTGGTGCGGTGGCTGGGGTTGTGGTTGTTGATGGGTTTAGGTACTGATGGGTTGAGGTGCCGTGGCTGTGGTTGTTGATGGGTTGCACGACAGTGGTTGTTAATGGGTTGAGGTGCTGATGGGTTTTTGTGTGTTGCTATTGAGGGAGAAGGAGAGTAAAAAAAAAGATTGTTGGAAAGCCTACGAAATGAGTCCGAAAAAAAATGACAGTTATAAAGAAATAATAAAGAAATATTAAAAAATAATATTTTAATAGAAATAGAGTTTTGGGATGTGGAGGTATTGTAAAATAAGATGGTATAAATGATAAAGTGGTTTTTAGAATTGTAAAATAGAATAGCATTAGCATTTTCCAATGCTAATGCTCTAAGTGTTAATTGTGGGTTCATGTGAAAATGATGATGTTCTAATTATAATTTATTACCTAAGCTGTAAAAATTGATATAAAAAGGTTGTGTTCCTAGCATTTTTAATCTTTTGTCAGTATTTACCTTAAAATTATATTGTATTAAAATGTGAAAATCAATAATTATGACCCACTCTCAATTGGAAAGGATTACTTATATATTGAAACTTTGCTTTCATAAGTTGATGGGTAAAAGCAATGAATACAAATACTCTGTACTATTTTTTGTGTTTTACTTTATGTTTTACTAATCATAACTTACCAAGTATTTGTTTAACTTTCCTTATAAAATAGCCAAAATTTAAAAAGAAAAAAAAAGAAAAAAAAAAAACAAACATGACCAGTTGTGATTGGTGGAACATAAAGTGGAACACAAAATGAGATTCAGATCTTCTAGGTTTCTTGGGATACTCTACCAAATAAATTTCTTTAAATCTTAACCATTTTTTAAAGATTTAATGGTTTAGATTTTGCCATGTCAGCATTCTACTAACAATAATTTTAATTGTTTTATTTGCAATATTATTTTTATTATTTTAAGAGTATTGTTAATGGAATGTTGATATGGTAGAATCTAGATCTTTAAATCATAAAAGAGTGGTTAGGATTTAAGGAAATCTATTGGTAAAAAAGATCTTGAAGATCTGAATCCCACAAAATGTGGTACAAAAGATTTGTATTCAAAAGTAATATTTTATTTTTCATAACTTTTTCTTTATGTGTATATTTTGAAGGGGAAAGTTAACGGATACTCTAAGGGTGGTTTAGAAAACATTTTTAGAAACTTGTTATGGGAAAAGAAAAAAGTAATCAACTCTTTGATAGTTTTTTATATCTTACATGAAAGTGGTATTATAACTTTCTTAAAATGGTTCATTGAAAAATTAACATAAGAACACTGTTAACCGGTCTCAATTTTGAATTACAATAACCATTGGATAAAAAATGAGAAAATAAGCTACAAGACATAACAATTGAACAAATTTTTAAAAGTTGCAGGTTTGTCGTAAAAAATTTAAAGAAAGTATTGACCTATAAAATGGAGTCGTAAAAAATTTAAAGAAAGTATTGACCTATAAAATGGAGTCCTAACATGGTACTTTAAAAAGAAGGGGGTGATTTGGACTAAATTTAATAGTTTGAATTACCTTTTTAGAGATGAAATTACATTGGGTTTTATTTATTTATTTATTTTTTGGAGATAACTGTATTTTATCCTAATTTCTAGTCTTCCTTAAATAAATTTGGTTGAAATATTGTTTTTGTCCTTCGGGAATATTAAAAAGCACAAACATTAAAAATTTTAGAGATGAAATAACATTGTATTTTTTTTTAAATTGAAGTTAACTGGATTTCATTCCAATTTCTAATCTTCCTTGTATAAATTTGGTTGAAATATTATTTCTTAAGGACAAAATTTGACAACGAACTTGATTATAGACAATGAATGATACAATTTCCATTAAAAAAATTAACATGATTTACATATTCTTTATATTCTTAACAAGTATGTCAAGTTTTGTGTTAACTAAGTCACAGTGGAAAATGAAACCATGAGAGTCTAGCCGTCGCCCAAGTCTCGTGGTCCAAACCAATTTGCTACAGGCGAGCCAACATAGAGCCCACTTGCCCACCGATCGAGTGACCGACTGAGCTCGGCTATTTTTTTAGTCGGACTCTTTGACATTATATTTTTTCTTGTTTTTGAGCGGTGTGGGACAAACATACTCATGTCTTTTTATTTATTTATTTTTTATTTATTTATTTATTATTTTTTTTTTATCACAACTCATGTCTTTGTTGTTAACTGTTAAAGTAGTTTGTAATTTTATATGGGATCTATTATCTATATTAGATGATTTAGTCATTCCCATCATTTATAATGTTACTTGGGCTCTTTCTAAACTTAAAATGTGAGAATTTCTGAAGTGCTGCTAATTAAAAAGTGAACTCATAAAATAAGTCTTAGGATACAACTTTTAATACATTTTTGACAATTGCTTATGTGGCCTGTTTCAATTAATGTGCACAATAAATTTGGTGTCAATGGGAGGTGTGACAATGATAATATGAAATATGATTTTTTTTTTTTTTTGGGTGGTTGAGATGGATTACATTAGGTTGCATTAAACTAACATAAAAGAGTTAAAGGAATAATCTCTCATAATACAGTCCACTGAATCATAATACATCAATAAAATGATATCTGTAGGTGGAATAGTAAAAACCATAAAATCCTACTGTTAATTTGTTCCATTTTTTGCTAGTCTGTCTGCACATTGATTTGCTTTTCGAAAATTGTGCTTATTCTTCATTCTTGGGGCATGTCTCATAAGTTGCCTGCAATTCGAAATGAGAGTATAGTGAGCAGAGTTACTATAAGAACTACCTGACACCCACTCCATCACTACTTTAGCATCGAAATCAATTTCAACTACTTGAAAAAGAACAACGGATTTTTAAACCATCACGCAAGGCCTAGAGTTCCACTTCAACAAATGTAGATGTACCAATTGCCTCAACAAGTACTGAAGCCAGACACCCATACTCCATTAGATCTCGAATGATGTCTCCATTAGGTTTCCCAATGCTGATATATTCATATTTAACTTATATTAATCATCTCCAGTTTGTTCCATCTAACATTCATCCGGTGATATGAAAAAAGTTGCATTCCTAGTATTCGGGATCTCATACTTGTATTTACCTTAAAATGGTGTTTGTATTTAAACATGAAAATCAATAATTATAATACTCTATTAATTTAAAATATACAAATTGCAAAGGATTGCTTAAGAATTAAAAATTTACTTTCATAAGTTGATAAGGTAAAAGTGATATTTGATTTTTGATAACTTTTTCTTAACGCATATATTTTGAATTACATTTGTTGATGCCCACTTTGGCAAAAGGACCCAATAATAAGAAAAAGCCCAATAATATAAAAAGGAGTGAAGAAAGAAGAATTAGCAAAATAAGAAAAGAAAAAAAATCATTAAGCCTGAATGACAAGAATAATAGTCCACATGCCTATAAAGCAGTAAAAAAGGCCCCAAAAAAAGCAAACTGGTCCAGGAGAGCCCAGAGAAGGAATTAGTAAGCCCATAAGAAGTAGAAAGTGAGCAAAGATGGGCTGGAGGAGCCCAAAGAAAGAAATTAGTAAATGGGATTGGTGCAAAGGCCAACAAACCCCAAAAGCTAAGGATATAGTAATTGGGCCGGGGAAGCCCGAAAGATTTAGCAAAACCCTATGGGAATGAAAGAATGGAATGGGCCAAGGATGTCCAAAGGAATGAAACAGGCTGAGGATGCCCAAAGAAATAAAATAGGCCAAGGAAGCCTAGGATAATATGAAAACTAACCCAGCAGAAATGCTAGGCAATGCAAACTAAGTGAAGAAAAAATACACGGCAGGCCTAAAGGAGGCCCAGTAAACACAATTAAGCGATATCATGGCAGAAACAGTGCAGTGGCGTGGCAGAAGTATTAGTCAACCCACAAAACAGAAGGAAAAGGAGACCGGGGTTGAATTGAAGAAGAAATGGCCCATACCCAAGTAAGACCTAGCCCAAAGAAGAAACGAGATGCAAAGAATGAAGACCCAATGACTTATCCACACCATAAAGGGTTAAAAATAAGCATCAGAACGCGTAGCAAGACTAGATAAACCCCAGGCAATGGCAAACGCATGAACAACAAGTAAGTCATGGACTCACATGAGAGTGGAGCACGCATAAAGCTCAAGCACTACCCACTTGCACTTAGCCAATACAGGCGTGACGGGCCATGGGTCAAAGGTAAGAAGGATATGGTCTAGTGGTGAGGAGAAGGGGGGAGTTTATTCTGGGAATCCCGCTCAGTCTTTTTTGGGGGAAATGTCTTGCTGGGATGACATACCACCTAAAAGAGAAAAAGATGAGCTGGAATCACTAGGTGCATACCATAGGAGTTAGTAAGAGAGAATACCCAATCCTTATCCAGATGGGAATGGTACGGAAAGCAAGAAATAAACAAAACTCTTTTTGTCTGGGAATGGAACGTGGCACAACCAGTGCAGGGTAATGGTGTTGGCTGAGTAGCCAGCAAACTAGTGGGTGGCCCGGGAAGGACACCCACACCAAACCAAAAGTAGTTGATGGGTAAAATGGTAAATCTCATCACGACAGGTAGTATAAAAGGGCCTTAGCTATGCACAGTAAACAAAAACAGAAAAACAAGGAAGAACGGCAGGAAACATAGAAATGAGGGAGAAATAGAAAGTAGAAGAAGAACAGAGAGGATAAATAGAAAAAGAAAGAAAAACAAGAGAGTAGGAAATGAAGTGAGAAAAGTAAGAGTGTAATAAGGCATGCACCAATAGGCTACTCCCTTCTCTCCCTTTTAATAGCCTACTCTCTAGCAAGTTAAAGGATTTGAGAATAAGCCACTTAGGCCTATTCTTTCAAAGTAGGCAATTTCTATGGTGGGATTTCCTTGTAAGATTGCCCACATTGGAGATTGGTTCATTTCTTGGACTTAAATATGCTAAGGAGCCAAGTTCAGCAAACTAATCTCCTTCCCTTCTTTTATCATGATCGTTTAAGCATTTAACATTATTCTTTTCATTATTGCTAACTTATTTCTACCGTACTCATACTATTGTATTCTCCTCTTGCTATGTCGTTTAAATATTATTTTTGGTTGGCAGTATATTCTCGTTTATTATCATGTTATATTGTGTGTCTCATGCCGTAACATTTTTATGATAGCATCTCTTGCCGTGAGCACGTAACCAAGATCTCTGCAAAGGGTCCTAACTTGTGCAAAAGTTGGTTTAAGGTGAGTTTCAATTAAGTCAGTTCCGACTCTCTTACCCCAGAATTTCTGGGCCTCAGTATGGCAAGAATAGTCCAGCCCATGATTCAAAAAGGCCCACCACAACATTATAAAAGAAAAGGGGGGAAATAAGATTTGAGACATAACAATTGATCAAAATTGCAATTTTGTCCAAAAAAATTCAAAGAAGTTGGGAGTAATTTGAAACAAATTTATTAGCATGAAAATAACATTGTTTTCAAAAATTTCGGAATAATTGCATTTCAGCCTTGTGGCAGGCAAAAAGTAAGTAATGATTATGTCAGGTACTAACTTGCTACTTTTGCTCACACAATTAATTTTTAAGAAGTGAGATGCTCAATCAACCTTAAATGCCCTTAACAAGATGAAAATATTTAAATGGGTGTGTTAGAATTAATTCCAAGTGTAGACAAGTGACATTTGATAAGGAACAATCTTGAAATGCTTATATCGGGGTCCTCGAGTTTAGTCCCAGATAGAGGTTATAAATAGTTTTTAAGTCTCAAGAAATCCATCCCCGATCCAGGGGCTTCTTGGTTTTATATAATCAGCCAAGATGTATATAAGCCCTACATTTGGAAGGTTAGGATCAAATTTTCTTGATATTTGTCCCATCAATACCTTACTAAAAGGTTTTTACATTGAGGTATGAGCTTGGTGGATACTATTTATAGGTCATTTCCTCATTAATATAGGCTAGCTAAGTGGTTGAGTGCATTAAATGCAGAGGCGATGGTTGCTTTCTCCATCTGCTTTCCTTTCTTCCTCGCTCAACGACAAATCTTTCTCTTCGCCCTCGGTTTGCACCCAACAACATTTAGCCTTGGTTCTCGGGTTTTGGAGGGCATGTTGGCATTCTCAGAATCCTTGTCCATTGTAGTCTCTCTGCACTTGCATAAGATTACTTGTATTTTTCCGAGGACATTTTGCTGGTGCTTTCCCAAGTTCATTTCCTCAGCATAGTGCCTAATTCCTTATATGTATTCTCATATCCTCATCCCCTCACAAGCCTGATTCATAATCTTCCTTGAAAAAATTTTATTGAAATATTATTTTTTGTCCTTTTTATCTCTCTTTGTGAATGGAAAACATAAAATCACCACGATTGGCAAAATTTTCTAGAGGAAAGAGTAGATAAAGCAAAAATCCAATGTCTCACAAAAAGGTAATGGTCCATTCAGGTTCAACTCATCGGGCCTTGATGGGTACGGAGAGGCGCCAGTCCGTAATCCTTCCACTGCCAGGGGCGGGAGGTTGTCGCTGCTCTGTGAAACCAGCCTGACGCAATGCCCTCCTCTCTAAGAACCACGAAACCCAGAGCCTTCGCTCAAGTCGCATGATTCAAACCCTTGGCTTGGAACGGGCAAGCTAGCATTAAGCCCCCTCGCACCCGACCAGTCGAGTTGGACCATTGTTCCATTACCCTTATGCCCCTGCTTAGGTTACAAGCTCACACTACCGAGCTCGGCGATTGGCAAGTTGGACTCCATCGCATATGAAGTGGTCTTGTTTTTTGTTTTTGGGCAGTGTGGGACTAAGGTTTGTTTGCATTTTCTTTCTTTGCGTGCAAATATTTTCCCCTTTATTAATCCCCCCCCCCCCCCCCCCCCCCTCCCGCGATTTTAGTGAGTAGTTTGAGAAGTTCTAGTCCTTGATCGTTGGAGATATACATCAATTGTTTTTTTTTAAATATGGCTTTTAGTTTGACAAAGTTTTAGGCTTGGATAGTTCAATGATCAAAATCCTAGACATTGAAGAATTGGGGGTTGGAAGGATATATGTGTGAAGGGAGGATTCTCCATCATTAGTTGTGTAATCAATGTCCATAAAACTTTGATAATCATTAATCTACTAAAAATTTGTTTCTGTTCTTTTTGTTCTCACTTCTCAGTAGCTGTAGTCTGAATGTAAAGGAAGAGCAACAATTGGTTGCTAATGAACTCCTCATATATATATATATATATATATATTTTTTTTTTTTGTTGTTTGGGGGGGGGGGGGGGGTTGTTTCCCAGGTGAGAAGATGAGAGGTGTTTGGTACAATACCTGCACATAAATTTAATCCATTGATCCTTTTTCTGTTTTCTAATAATAAAGTGGTGCTAATGTCCACACGGTTAAATTTTGTCTCTGCTGTTGATTTGGCTGCAAAGTGGTCTTACCATTCTCATTTCAATAGTATACATGCTTGTCGTGTGTATAATTGTTCTGTAAAAGTTTTCAATTACCATTGAAGTAATTCATTTTTTTTTTTTTTTTTTTGGGTAGAGAAATTGAAATAGTTCCTTAGTAAAGGGAGTTTTGGGCCTTTTGGCATGTTTGCTGCATTCTGCTTCACTTGAAGTGTGTCTCACTCTCAGAATTTGGTAAAAGAAAGAATTATTCAATGTGAGAAAAAATTATGTGCATGACACATGGATTCATTTTATAAGCGGATCACCTACTGCACTTGGACCGTGCTCCCACCTAATAATATATGGGATAAGTAACTTCTTTTCCCTTAATTTAAAGTCAAATTTCTCGCCTTTGACTCTTGCCATCATGCTTTGCCATCATATTAAACAACTTTTGCGTCTTTCTCCAAAGCAAGATGCAATTTTTATAAATCATTTATGAAGACCCTTACCATGGCTTGCAATCATTGAACAATTCTTGTCTTTGGGTATGTATGCGTGTGAAATTTGAGGAGTTAGGATCATGAGTGAAGTTAACCACCAAAGGATCAAAACCAACGGGATATGGATGCATATAGCAGAACAAGGGAAAGGGCCACTTGTTCTTCTGCTTCATGGATTCCCAGAGATTTGGTACTCTTGGCGCCACCAGATAACATACTTGGCTAACCATGGCTATCATGTGGTTGCACCTGATATGAGAGGCTATGGGGACTCTGATTCTCCACTCAGCCCCAACTCCTACACGGTCGTGCACCTTGTTGGAGACCTTATTGGCCTTCTTGACCATTTTGGTCAACAACAGGTACTATACTATGTTTATATGTATATGTATGTGTTTGTTTGTAATAAGAGGGATTTTAACTGTTCTAATTTTTGTGATTTGGGAAGGCATTTGTGGTGGGAACTGACTGGGGAGCAATTGCTGGATGGCATTTGAGCCTATTTAGGCCTGATAGAGTGAAGGGACTAGTCACTTTAAATGTTCCATACTTTCCAAGATCTCCAAATACTAAACCTATTGAATCTGTCAGACAAATGATTGGAGAAGGAAGTCATGTCTTTCAATTCCAGGTACTCCTACTTCCCCATATGCCAACATTCATATGTGCTTGCCTTTTTGATTTTTTCATGTATGCATGTACCACTACAATATAGGGACATGTATAGGATTGTATATAATTGGAGCTTTTTGTGGGGTTGTTTGAGAAGGAACCAGGAAGAGCAGAGTGGTCATTTGCAAGGTATGATTATTTGACAGTGATGAAGAAGTTCTTGCTCTTAAACAGAACAGATAATCTGGTAGCTCCTCCAGGCATGGAGATCATTGATTATCTGGAGACTCCATCATTGTTGCCATCATGGATAACTGAAGAGGACCTCCAGGTCTATGCAGACAAATTTCTGGAATCTGGTTTTACTGGTCCTTTCAACTATTACCGTGCCATGGATTTGTAAGTATAATCACTAGTCTTCAAAAAAAATTTCCCTTTTAATCTAAGATTGATTTCTGAAATAAAACTTTCTTTGTTTAATTCAAAATACAAGAAAAATGATAAGGATTGAAACAAATCTCTTGGAACGTCTGCTGTGAAAGCTTCCACACACGTTATTATCTAATTTACATCTTAATTTGTTTGCATATAAGTTTCTCTATCACTAGAGCATATTTCCATCTGATGAGCACAACTGATTTGTTTTAAGGTGTGTTGACCATTGACCCCCCGGAATGTACAAGCTCTAATTCATCTTTGAAATGATTATGTTTGTCAAGATTCAACTTAAGTAGTTGTTCAATCCACATACAACAACAACAATCAATCCATATCTACCGTAAAATTCTCACACGAAACAACAGATACTTCTTGAGAGAAATATTTGCAGACTAGCATAGGACCAATATGACCTTTTCAGAAATTATCATTTGAGAAATATTTGTAAATTATTGTCCAAGACAATTTCATTGGAACAACAGAAATAAAATTTTATACTTTGAAGTGGCAAGGAAGAATGGCAATGTTTGGGCTAGTATAAAGATGAGGCATGTTAATATTTGTCTTCTTTAATAACATCAGAATAAGGTCCTCCATGATTTTTCCGAATAAGGTCCATCAGCCTAAGCCTTTGATTTACCTATATTGTTGCCCATGCCTTAGTTATGTTACCATTGAAATGATGACAGGAATTGGGAGTATCTTGCACCATGGCAAGGATCAAAAATAACCGTTCCAACGAAGTTCATTGCTGGTGACAAAGATATTGGTTTTGAAACCCTTGGCACAAAGGAATATGTGGAAGGAGATGTTTTCAAGAGCCTTGTCCCCAACCTCGAAGTTGTTATTCTAGATGGTCACCATTTTATCCATCAAGAGAAAGCTCAAGAAGTCTCACACGAAATTCTTTCCTTTCTTTCCAAAATTTCTGTGGACTAATGGATTTGTCTTTAGTTTAATTGTATTTGTAACCTGCATCTGTGATAATTATATCATGTAAGCAATCTTGAATAAAAAATTCAACTTCTTAATTCTTATACATAGCACAAACAATTTCTGATGGCTGCCTATTAACAAGTTACATTAGCTTTATCTTGAGGCAAAAATTTAGTGTAATTGATCTTCTTCTCTCTTGGCTCCAAAAATGTAGTAAAATTCCAGAACTCTCTCTCTCTCTAAACAGAAAACTGAATTTTATTGATCAGAGAAAATGAATACAATCCAATGAATATAATTCACTACCACTACTCCTATATATACATGATCTAAGCAAGCTAAACAAAATAGCAAACTCCCAAAATGGAGGGAAAAGCAGTTACAACAAATCCTATCTAAATGGTATACGTGTGTCTTAGCTAATCAATTTTGCAACTACTTCATCTCCTCGAATGAACGGATGAATTGATCATAGTAAGGTACTGCTTCAATCAGGTCCATTAATTCTTTGCTAGCCCATCCTGATTCATCAGTAACCACTTGATCACCGCTACTTGCCACAGCTGCATCTTGAAGCTTTCCCTGTTGCTGAGAACCACCTTGCTTTCAACAAATGTGCTGTAAAAATATGGAATGGATTTATGTATATTGTTTTATTTTTCACTTTTTTGAATTTGAAATACAGACAACCTTTTAGCTAATGAAGGTTGATTTTTAGAGTACCAGTCGGGGACTATGCTTTATGTGTACAAATTTGTAAATGGCCAGCCTTATATATAGGAATTCAACTAGGTATTTGTCTTCACCAGCTAGTGATTTTTCATACTGTTTTCCATGTATTCCCGTCACAGCCCGCTATTAGGAGAAATTGTTCCGTACATTTAGTATACTATACCTCACTCACATGAAAATGGATTTTATATAAGACTCAAATTTATGTGAAATAATTATGTAGTACACCTTTATCCAAAAAAAAAAAAAAAAGAATACACAATAAATTTCAGCTTTGCTAGAACCATTTCAACTCATATATTATTGACATGTGAAAGCTCTACTTATTTTTTTGAGAATATGAATGTGAAAGCTCTATTTGATTATTTCCCTCCGTGGTTTGAAAATCAAGCGTGTAAAAGCGCGTTGGTCATAAAACTAGTCATTCCATTTCTTTGCCTAGTGTACGTGCGTCAAAGTTATCAAATTTGACTTTTACAACCAAACTCACCAACCTCCTAAAAATTTCTAATACAATACAATTCAATTATTCACAATCATGCTGATTGAGCCGCCATTGATTTGATTGAGCACCACTCTCTCTTTTTTTTTCTCTCTCTCTCCCTCTCTCCCTCTGTGTGGGGTTTGAGAGAAGCCAGAGAGAGACCATGAGTGAGTTAATCAATGTGAATCACCAAAGGGTCAAAACCAACGGGATATGGATACATGTAGCAGAGCAAGGGACAGGACCACTAGTGCTTCTTCTTCATGGCTTCCCTGAAACTTGGTATTCATGGCGCCACCAAATCAGCTTCTTGGCCAATCATGGTTATCATGTGGTTGCACCTGACTTAAGAGGCTATGGTGACTCTGACTCACCTCTCAATCCCAACTCATACTCTCTAATACATCTTGTGGGTGACCTCATAGGCCTACTTGACCATTTTGGTGAACAACAGGTATGATTTATATGCATGCATATAGATTTGTATATCAATATAACTATATAGGCATGTATCTCTGTCTTAATAATTTTATTAACTGAAAAGGTATTTGTGGTGGGTCATGATTGGGGAGCGACTGCTGGGTGGTATTTGAGCTTGTTCAGGCCAGATAGAGTTAAGGCGCTAGTTAATCTATCTGCTCCATACTTTCAAAGATCTCAAACTTCTGGAGTTGTTGATTACTGCAGAGAACTTTTTGGTGATGGTTGCTACGTCTATCAGTTCCAGGTATATATGCCTATATTTGTATATGTATGTGAAATACATATCGTCTATCCCACTCTTATATTTCACTTTATGCTTCACTAACAAAGAGTATGTCATCTGTCTTTTTATATATATATATATACATATATACATGTATACATTTTAAATTATGGTTAATTTATAACATGAAAAAAAGAAAAAGAAAAAAAAGTATGAGACTCTATGATTGGTGAAGTATAAAATGTAACATTTAGTGTAAAACATAAGATTTTTATTTGACTGTGTTACTCAACACAGAGATGCACATATGTATATTAGGTGACGTGTTTTTATTGGCTTGGACTTGGAATAGCACATTAGCTGTACTTCAGAAATACATTTTCATGTGTAATGTATAATGTATGTACATATGTTAGATACTTGTATTGTATGCGACTATAATTAGTTGGTAAATGTCTAAATGATGTGTTTGGTTGAGTAGGAGCCGGGAAGAGCAGAGAGGGCTTTTGCAAGGTATGATTATTTGACGGTGATGAAGAAGTTCTTGCTCTTAACCAAGACAGATTATCTGGTAGCTCCTCCGGGGATGGAAATCATTGATTATCTAGAGACACAATCAGTGTTGCCAAAATGGATTACTGAGGAGGAACTCCAGGTCTATGCTGACAAGTTCCAAGAGTCTGGCTTCACAGGTCCTCTCAATTATTATCGAGCCATGAACCTGTAAGTCCATACACACCTTGGGACTTCCTAATTTTAACATTCAAAAGAGATGCAATCAAGCAAATTACTTTCAATAATTCAATCCATGAGCTTGAGTTAGGATAACAGCATCTAATAAAAATATTGGATTGCAGCATAACTAAAAGGAGTAGCAATATGAAATAACAAATTCTGGGCACATTTAGCAAAATGCAGAATGCAAAAAAAATAAAAATAAAAATCGAAATACATTTCTCTGCAAAGTAAATGATTATTTTTCTAGATTGAGGTGGATTTGGAACTTAAACCTGGTCATTCATATGCTTAATTTTCTCATTCTCATTAATTATTTTAACAAATAAATAAACAAATTGTGTCTGCAAAATCGCAGCATAGGTTTTTATTTATTTTATTACTTGGCTGGAGATATACCTCATTGACTCCTAATGTTCATTTGGGTATAATTAAGGAGATATTATTGACCAAGTCATCTAAAACTGAATTCTAAATGCTCAAAAGTCAAAACTTACAAGCCTCCTAGAAATGAATCATCTTATACTGACTGAAATTTGGATTGGTCAATCCCACATAAACTTAAATCTCCTAAATTTTTATGAACATTGGAGGCCCGTACCGTTACTATGTTTAATCAGCTACTTCCAAAATGTGACAGGAATTGGGAACTTCTGGCACCATGGCAAGGATCAAAAATTACTGTCCCAACAAAGTTCATAATAGGTGACAAAGATATTGGTTTTGAATCCATTGGTACAAGGGAATATGTGACGGGAGATGTTTTCAAGAGATTTGTCCCCAACCTCGAAGTTGTTATTATAGATGGACACCATTTTATCCAACAGGAGAAAGCTCAAGAAGTCTCGGATGAAATACTTTCTTTCCTTCGCAAATTTACCATGGATTAATGGATTTCCTGGTGTTTGAAGCAGAGTTGTGCCTTAATTTCTTCTTCAATAATTATTATACATGTAGGCAATCTTTGATTATTAGATATTCTCCATCATACATGTTTATTCTATACTAGAAATTAATAATCAATGCTATGAAAACTTACAAATTTTTTGTACTCGTTATGAATAATCCTATCTATCCAAAACAAAAAAAATTCTATCTATAGCCTAATGTCCATGCAAAAGAAACAATCCTATCTATGCAAAAAAATAAAAGCCCTTTGATAGCTTAATCTCCATTCAAACAAATCCTATCTATAACCAAAAAAAAGAAAAGAAAAAAGCCTTGGTAAGCAATTTCCATGCAAGCAAATGCTTTCATCAGTACGTATAATGCATCTCATGGTCATTAATTATTAGGAGAGTTCATTATCATCAACGAATAAAAGGGATGCACGATATTAACTACTACTAGAAATTAATATTTCATGACTATGAAAACTTCGCAGTTTTCAAAAGAAATTCGTACTTGTTATGAATAATAATCCTATCTAAAAAAAAAAGCTATGATATGATAGCCCAATTTCCATGCAAGCAATCCTATCTATCAAATATAACATATCTTGATAGGCAATTTCCATGCAGCAATTCTATCTATCCCCCCCCCCCCCCAAAAAAAAAAAAAAAAAAACTGTATTGATAGGAAATGTCCATGCAATCAAATGCTTTCATCAGTAATGGTTAGGGGGGTTCTTTATCTTAAACTAGCAAAAGGGACTCCCATAATATTAATTATTACTAGAAAGTAATAATGATGAGAAACAAAGATAATTTTTCACACTAATGAAAACGTCAACAAAGGACTTTATGGATTTACAGGTGCACAAGGAGAGTGTTTTCTCATTGCCTCGACATTATAAATAGACTGTAATACTGTTCATGGTTTTGCACACTCTACATTAGAATTTAGAAGTTCAAATTCGGTCTCTCTGATTACTTGTTTTCCCCATGGCACTAGATACTAATATGTTAGTATTTGCATTCACACTATTTTCCCTGTTTGGTAGCCTTCTCTCTTGCCCTCCTAATGTCATGGTTGCCACTTATGGCACTCCCAATGTCACAGTTGCCACTGATGGCAGTGGTAACTTTGGTACAATCAGCGAAGCCATCTCACAGATACCAGTTAATAGAAATGATCCATATGTGGTTTTAATAAAAGCAGGAACATACAATGAAGCCATTTTTATAGGACAAAATAAGTCAAATTTAGTCCTCATTGGAGAAGGTATGGACAAAACAATTATTCAATTCAACAATAGCGCAAAAACTGTTCGCTCAACTTCAGATTCGGCTACAGTGGGTAATGTCTTATTCACTTATTAATTTTCAGCTACTGTATTTTTACGTACATCTTTATATTTATATACAACCTTATTCATTCTACAACAATTCTTCTACGGCTATACCATTGGTCACAGTTTTAGTTCTAATTTGTTGAAGTGATTGATCATGAGTGGCAAACAATTACTTTCATATGGATCCACCACTCACAATTGGCTACATAAGAGTCAAGGACGGACCCATGTGGGAGCCTAAGGGGGCCTGGCCCCCTTGGGTCCAATTTTTATTTTTATTTTTTTATAGTTATTATATGTTTAATTTTTGTAGTTAGGCCTTTTAAAACCTTAAGTCTCCATTCTCTTCAATAAGCCTAACTAGCACCATCCAAATAGCAACTATCCAACCCAAAAACTTAACAAAAACAATAAAAACATTTATAATGGTGATTGTATTTTAGCAAAACAAAACTATTTTATCACCAAAGAACCAAAAAATCATGTGTTATTGGAGAAGTTAAAGCTAAATTTTTTGCTAAACTGGTATAAATACTAGTTGACTATAGCAAGTTGTTGAAAATAAAATACAATATTTTATCAAGATTATATCTCTTCCTTCAATTAAAAAACTTAAATTCTCTCTCTTCCTTTATTATTTTAATGAGTTGTTTATATTATTTTAGATAAAGTGATAAAAAAAATAATAGAACATTTGATATTGGATGTATTGTAAAGTGAAGTTGTCAAATAGATAAAGTAGTTTTTTGAGATGCTAATAGCTAAAATTTTTAGCACCACCACTGTGAATGCTCTAACTTCCACACACACACCAAAAAAAAAAAAAAAAATTCCTAGCCAGCCTAGTATTAAAAAAAAAAAGGTATTATTTTGTTTTTGTTTTTGTCTTTGTTAGTAAATGATTACATCTTAATGTATTTAAAAATAATGATTTTGAGTATTTATAATTTTTTAATAATGCTTATTTGGAGTTTTTTTTAATTTTTTTTAATTACTTTATACTTTGGCCTCCGTTAGCTTAAAATTCTAGGTTTGTCCCTGATAAAAGTTATGGTTCAAACGTTTAATTCCTAGAATTTTTCTTTCTGTTAAGTAAAAAGGATTTCCCCCTCCCCAATTATTGATTATTTTTACTTATGTTTCTTCGTTCAGATATTAGTGCCAACGATGTGTTGGTCAAAGGCATCGGATTTGTGAATTATGTAGGACCCGATGGTGGCCAAGCTGTGGCACTTAGATTAGCCGGTGACAGAATTGCACTTTATCAATGTTCTATACAAGGATACCAAGATACATTGTTGACTGCATATGGCATTCACTTCTTCCGCGAATGTGATATCTATGGCACAGTAGATTTCATATTTGGATTCGCACATGTTGTCTTCCAAAACTGTAACATTTATCTGAGAAAACGCTCAAACTCAGGCAACTTACTTGTGATTACAGCCCAAGGTCGTGGAAAGGTCAATGACACAAATGGAATAGTGCTACACAATTGCACTATTAAGGCTGACAAAGATCTTGAACCCTACCTAAACCAAACCAGAGCTTACTTAGGGAGGCCATGGTATAACTGTTCTCAAACCATTGTAATGGAAAGTTTTCTTGATAAGTTGATAGACCCTGAAGGGTGGCTTGAGAGTGGTGATAAGAAAGCATTGTCCACACTAAATTACATAGAATATGCCAACCGTGGCCCAGGAGCTAATACTAAAGGAAGGGTTCAATGGCCTGGGTATCATATTGCCAAAAACTCTGAAGAAGTGAAACCCTATACTGTTGAAAACTTTATCAATGGAACTATTTGGCTACCAAGTTCGGGAATTCCTTTTGTTCCCGGTCTAATAGGATAGTGATCAATATTGTATATATTAAAATAAAAATCAACAATTGTCCAATAAAATAATTTACAATGTGTTGAATAAGTTATGATAATTGTTCCCTTTGAATATCTTAAGTTTTTTTTTTTTTTTTTTTTAAATGGTTTTTGTTTAATTTCATTATTTTTCTTTTATTTTATACTAGCTTATTACTCGTGCTATACATAGATATTACTCTCTCTCTCTTAAACTACAAATTGTCATGGAAAAATAACCCGCTCTCCTCGTTTGTAGGAGCTCTCTCTCTCTCGGTACTACGAGATATTCCTCCCTTAGGGTTTCTTAAGGGTTTGCTTTTTTTCTTTTCTTAATCTGGCTACCATGGCAGACGATGTTACGAGTATTTTGGAGAAGATGAAGTTGACTTCAGAGGAGGAAGAGGTCATCGAGATTCCAGAGGAAGGGTGCAAAGAAGGGATGGAGAGTTGTGCCCTTAGTTTGATTGGAAAGTTTCTCACTTGTCGGCCGTTTAATAGGAAGGCAGCCATAACTACGTTGAAAAGAGCATGGGGTTTGGAGGAAGGTTTACAGATGATAGAAGTGGGAACAAATCTTTTTCAACTCAAGTTTCAAACTGAGTTTGAGATGGATCGGGTGTTTAAGGGAGGGCCGTGGTCCTTTGATAATCAGGTTTTGTTGTTGACTCGTTGGAAAGCGGGGATGACGACAGATAATGTTAGGTTTGATTTGGTTGCTCTTTGGGTGCAAATCTAGGGCACCCTGTTTGATTTGGTGTCGCCTAAAATTGCAGAAACTGTGGGAAGTAGATTAGGTTCAATGGTAGAGGTTGAGAAAAAACAGAGGGTTGAGGGACAGAGTTACTTTATGAGAGTCAAGGTTGCTATTCCAATAGCAAAACCAATCCGGCGAGGGGCTTTCTTGGCTGGTTCTGATGGCAAGAGTCACTGGGTCACGTTCAAATATGAGCGCCTCCCTTTGTTTTGTCACTTTTGTGGTTTGCTCGGCCATGACTTAAGGCATTGTGCTCTCTATTTCGCAGCAACCAAGAACGATGAGGAGGTTTTTTGTCAATATGGGGACTGGCTTAAGGCCATGGGAAATCGGACTAGATCTCCTTCTTGTAGGACAAACGACAGGGAAGAGGTTAGAGTGGAGGTGGACCAGCAAAAGGAAAGGTCTTGGCAAGTCAGTCCGGCTATAGTCACTGGAAACAGCGAAGAGGCAGTCCATTGTCAGGTACAAGTTCCGGTGGCTGCTTCCATGCAGACGGCGGCTGAAAACCCTAAGGAAGTTGATGAAGTGGACGCCGAGAAATCAGGACCAGCTATGGATTCCATGCAAGCTGATACCGTATTGGATGCAAAACGTGCTGACGTGGAGGAGCATAAGTTTGGGGCAGTAATTTTAAACCCGGATATTCAGTTAACATACAATAGCATGCCTAATTTAAATACGTGGACTGAGAATGAAGTTAAAAGTGCTACTGTGAATGAGGAGCAAGTAATGTCCAAGTCAGTGGAATTTGTTGAGCACGTGCCACACACCAATCAGCTATATTTGGATGAAGCTGGGCTGCCTAATTTCAAGCCCAAATCTACATGGACCCGGTTTAATAGAATGGAGTTTGGGCTTAGTGGTTTAGCCCGTGCAATCACACTCCCAACACTTGGGAAGAGAGACATAAGAGATGATGTTGGTGAGCAGGTTGATGGGAATGAACACAAGAGAGGGAAGGTAGTCAATGCAGGTGGAGTTTCAGAAGATTTATCGGGGGGGTGGTCAGTCACCCTTGCCGGAAGCAATGAGGCTGTTAAGCTGGAACTGCCAAGGGCTTGGGAACCCTTGGACAGGTCGTAGCCTTCGCAAGATTGTGAGGGAACAAGCTCCCACAGTCTGTTTTCTGATGGAAACTAGACTGGATAGAGATGGTTTTGAAAGTTTATATGGAAATTTGCCGTATCAAAATAAAGTTATTGTCAAGCATCCTGATTCGGGCGAAGGATTAGCATTTTTGTGGAAAAATTCTATCACATTGGAGGTCATTAACTACACTGTGAACCATGTTTTGGCCGTAGTTACAGAGGAAGATGGCGTTAGATGGTTTTTGACTTGCTTCTATGGATGGCCAGAGGCTCAATAGAAGGAAAAGTCTTGGAGATTGTTGGAATATTTGAAGACATTTGTGGAAGGACCTTGGCTGGTTGTAGGGGATTTTAACACTTTTTTACATGCCTCTGAGAAGAAAAGTAGAAGACCACCACAATATTCACAAGTTGATGCATTTAGGGCTGCTTTGGAGTCTTGTCAGCTGCAGGATTTAGGCTATAAAGGATATCCTTTTACATGGAATAATAGGAGACCGGGTGAGGCAAATACTAAAATCAGATTGGATAGAGCTGTGGCCAATAAAGACTGGATTGAGAAATTTCAAATGAGCAAAGTACTGCACCTTTCCACTCATGCCTCAGATCATTTACCAATTCTTTTGCAGGTTCAATCTTTTGTACCACAAAGAAGGGAGAGAGGATTTAAATTTGAGGAGTCTTGGCTACTCATGAAGGACTATGAGGCTATGGTAAAGGAGGCCTGGGATAGTGAGTTGGTTGTAGAGCAAGGATTGGCTTCAACTTTGAAGAAGATACAATTTTGTGGTTCAGAATTAATGAAGTGGGGCTCGGTCAGAACAACTCCGGATAAAGAGGCAATCAAAGAGATTCAGAAGAGGCTGGATAGGTTAAATGAAGAGGAGATGACCCCTGATGGCAAGGCTGAATATCTAGAGTTGAACAAAAAGATGGACGAGCTTCTCCAAAAACAGGAAATTTATTGGGCCCAAAGGTCTAGAATTTCATGGTTGCGGCATGGTGATAAAAATACTAAATTCTTTCATTCCAAGGTTTCACAAAGGAGGAGAAAGAATCATATCCGGGGTATCAAAAATAGCCAAGGGCAACGGGTAGAAGACGTAGAAGAGGTGGTGGCAGTAGCCTCTGATTATTTTGAAAACCTATTTCAGGCAGGAGCAAGTGACCGGATGGAGGAGTGTTTGTATGCTGTTCCACAGATGGTGACTGAAGAAATGCAGGAGACTTTGTCTGGGGAGTTTATTGCAGACGAAGTGAGGGCGGCCTTATTTCAGATGGGACCTACTAAAGCTCCTGGACCTGATGGTATGAATGCCCTTTTTTTTCAAAAATTCTAGCATATAGTGGGTGATGATGTTGTTATGGCTGTTTTGGATTTCTTAAATAATGGTCACATGTTACCTGAGATAAATCACACAAACATAGTTCTTATTCCGAAAGTGAAAAATCCTGAAAAAATGTCTGATTTTAGACCTATAAGTTTATGTAATGTGATTTATAAGATTATGTTAAAAGTTTTGGCAAACAGATTGAAACAGGTGCTTCCATTTATAGTCTCGCTCACCCAGAGTGCCTTTGTTCCAGGGAGATTGATTACAGATAATGTCTTGGTGGCATATGAAACACTACACACAATGCATGCTAGGAAGAAGGGGAAGAAAGGGTCTTTGGCATTGAAATTAGATGTTAGGAAAGCCTATGATCATGTAGAGTGGCAGTTTCTTAAAGGGGTTATGGAAAGGATGGGTTTCCCAACATTGTGGATAGAGAGGGTGATGAGTTGTGTCATTACTCCAACATTCTCTATCCTAGTGAATGGTAAACCTTATGGTATGATACATCCATCAAGAGGAATACGACAGGGTGATCCATTATCACCATATCTGTTTCTCTTATGTGCAGAAGGCTTTACGGCTCTGTTGGCAAAAGCAGAAATTGAAGGGAAGATAAAAGGGGTTTCCATATGTAGAGGGGCACCCAGTATTACTAACTTATTATTTGCTGATGATTCTCTATTGTTTTGTCAAGCTGTACAAAATGAGGGGCAAGCTATAATGGAAATTCTTCAAACATATGCACAGGCTTTAGGGCAATGTGTGAATTTGGAGAAATCTCAGTTTATTTCAGCAGTAATACCACAGGAAGTCAAAGGCAACAGATGCTGCAGATTCTGGGGGTGAAGGAGGTGGAGAGATTTGAATCTTATCTAGGGCTGCCAACTTTGATTGGAAGAGCTAAATATCATACCTTTTCTTATTTAAAAGATCGAATCTGGAAGAAGCTGCAAGGTTGGAAAGGTTTAGTGTTATCAAGAGCCGGTAAGGAAATTTTGATAAAGGCGGTGGCCCAATCTATTCCTACTTACACAATGAGTGTGTTCCAGCTTCCTAGGAAGCTCTGTGATGAATTGAATAGCATGTGTGCCAGATTCTGGTTGGGTCAAGTGGGTGATGAAAGAAAAATCCACTGGAAGAGGTGGGATAAGCTGTCAATTCCAAAAAAGGAGGGTGGTATGGGTTTTCGGGACTTGAGAGATTTTAATTTAGCCATGTTGGCTAAACAGGGTTGGCGTTTGATCCAAGGGAATGACTCTTTGCTATACAGGTGTTTCAAAGCAAGATATTTCCCTCGGACTTCGTTTCTAGAGGCCAAAGAATCGCCTGGGTGTTCCTATGTGTGGAGAAGTATATTGGCTGCCTTGCCTATTCTTAGATCGGGTTCTTGTTGGAGAGTTGGTAATGGGTCTTCTATAAGTGTTGTAGGGGATAGGTGGCTTCCTAACCATCCCACTAATAAAATTCTGTACCCAAGACATGAGCTGATTGGAGATTTAGCAGTATCTGATTTGATTGATCCAGAATTACATATATGGAGGAGAGACATGATTATGGGAATGTTTCATAGAAAAGATGCAAAGGCTATTTGTAGAATCCCCCTCAGTCAAAGAAATGTTCTAGACTCAATTTATTGGCTGCACAACAGGAGCGGTAATTTTTCTGTTAAGTCTGCATATAAGCTTGCTAGACAGCTTCAACTCCATGGAGACAGGGCCGAGACTTCAAGTGGCTGTGCTGGGAGAATAATTTGGCCGGTATTGTGGAAGCTTAAAATTCCAAATAAAGTCAAAATATTTGGATGGAGAGCTTGCCATGATATTTTACCAACATCCTACAATTTGTCACTCCGGACAATCATAAATGAAGATAATTGTCAACTGTGTACCGGAGAGGTGGAGACAACAACTCATGCTTTGTGGGAATGTGCTGCGGTGCAAGACGTATGGGCTGGTAGCATTTCCAAGTTGCAGAAAGGTCCCTCTGTTTTTCGTGATACACTTCAACTAATGGAGTTTCTAGTGGACAGGTTAATGGTTGAAGAGCTGGAGCTGTTCTGGGTGCAGGCCTGGATTATTTGGAACCAGCGAAACTGTGTTGTGCATGGAGGTAAATTAAAGGATCCTAAATGCCTTAACAAGCGAGCAGAGGACTATATTATGGAATTTCAGCAAGCTCAGGTGCAGTTGACAATGGCTCAGACTGTGCAAAATATTTCTGATCAGTGGCAACCTCCACCGCTGGATGTTTACAAGCTAAACTTTGATGCTGCTATGTTTTCGGGGCTGAACAGAACAGGTATAGGTACCATTATTCAAAATGATAAGGGGGGAGGTTATGGCTGCAATGTCTACTATTGGACCAAGTGCAGAAAACAGTGAAGAAGCTGAGTTGATGGCCTGTAGAAGATCGTTGGAGTTTGCCATTGATGCTAGGTTTTCAAGTTTGATAATTGAGGGTGATAATGCTAATGCCATTCAAGCCATTTCTTCGTCTCTCCCTAACAATTCTTATCTTGGATGTGTGGTGGATGATATTCGCCACTTGATACATGGGTTATATTGGGCTAGGACTAATCAAATTAGGAGGGGAGCGAATACAGTGGCACATGTTCTTGCCCAATTTGCTAGAGATTTAGATGAGGATTTAGTTTGGATTGAGGATTCTCCTCCACCCGCTTTGGCGGCTTTGTTTCATGATATTTCGTTATTATAATTGAATGAAAGTTTCCTTTTCAAAAAAATATTTATAGAAAACTTAAATGACAATATTAATTAAAAAAGTGATATGTAGCTATGTGAATAGGTATGAATTAATTTTTTGTTTAAGTAGCACTTAATGTGAATTAAAATTTATAAATTATTATTATTTTTTATATAAGATAGAATTCTACTCTAACCTAATCTAAGTGTATATATGTGTGAAACTCCTTCCTGGAGACTTGAATCCCGACTCTTACCCCTCACACCTCACAAGCACTTATACTTGTGAAGTGACTATCGCACTAAGAATGTGTGGTGGTAAATTTATAAATTATTGAATGATACAATGATAGTAGTACTTTTTATGTACTTTATTAATATCAAATAAGTCCAACAATAAAAATGATAACTAGTTTATTGAAAAAACTAATTAAAATCTTGCGTGCATAATCTAGAAAAATTTAATAGAACTTTAATGAGGTTAATAATGAGAAATTAATCTTTATTATTATTATTATTATTATTATTGTACGTACCCAAGATTCCTCCTCCCTAACAGGATTTACTGTTTTGGGCTTACAATTTACTTATATTGTGGGTATTGGGTTTCCTACCCTGGGTAGATCCCAGGTGAGCTTCAAAGAGGAATTACCCTCTTGTCGTGATGCCTTTCCTCTCCCTTATGCTCTCATGCTTGTGTGTTCTCTCTTTCTCTCTCTTTTCTCTTACCTTCCAATTGTCCAACCCCTTTTCCCTCCTTGCTCTTTCTTATTTATAGCTTTAGGATAGTGGAGGGATCATCATTGCCCCCCTAATCCCACTCGTGTGGGAGGGGCCCAAGTTGATTATTCCTAACTTGGAATATGCTCCATCGGAAATGGGGTTGAAACCGTTAGAATTGGTGCTAGCCTCCAAAAATTGTTTGGCAGCGTGGTTCCCAAGGGCATTCTCGGGATATCGGCATATTGTCGAACAAGGTAAGGATACTCCCCAAGCACCTTATGTGCAAGGTGTGTTCGTATACCGAGCTTATGAGCAATGGGCCGATACTAACTTTAGTCTTGGGCTTGGTGATATCCAAATTTCCTTGGGCCTGGGCCCAATGTAAGTGGGTCTATGGCCGTACACCGTACAATTGTTATTATTATTATCATTATTATACAAAGCCTTTTATTTTTATGACTTTTTCTAATTTTGCTATGTAAACTTTTGAAAGCCCATATTTTTCCATGTTAACATTTTAATTTGATTCTTAGAGTTACAAATAGTGTTGAATAGAATTATGTTAGTTTTAAAAAATAACAAACCTAATACGAAATCAAATCTGATTAAATTGGATTGATTATGAACAAGGACCTACATCTGATAACACACTGATTCTATAAACTATAGTGGCCTTAAAAACCAAGCCAAACCAAAATATCATCGTAAGATGCAATTACAGTAAAAGTAGGGCTAGTTATTTCCTTCATCAGCTCCATGGCCCGTTAGAGTTGTAGTTTTCAGTTGAATACACCATAAAGATGAAAATGACTACAAAAAGGTAAAGGGTACAAAAAAGAAGTAAATTTATCTTGTTATGTAAAAGACCAATTCTAGAGAATCCCAGTAAATTTATATTGTCAAATAGCTATTAGTCATTGAAATATTGTCATCGCTCAAAATTTATTGAGGCAGCTGCCCCGTTAGATCTAAACCTTTCAGCACCTTTCAGCCCCCCTAAACATAGACACTATATTATCCACAAAACGAATTGGCCTCAAAGTTGAACATGACTTTGTTGCTTACTTAAGCATTTGGGTAAGACTGAAGCCTCTCATAGATTGTTTTAATTAGTCAGATCCTCATTAGACTTGTCAACCATAAAACTCTTTTGTAATCAATCAAATATATATATATATATATATATATATATAAGCAAAAGCCTCATATTAGAAAGCATGAGGTTGTGTCATGTGAAGCATTTTATGATATTTTCTTTATTTAGGCATTTACTTCAATAACATTTGCATTTATATCAAAATATTAGTTCATTGAATTAGCCTTGAATGTCTCTGTTGGAAATATTATGAGATGATAACCAATTAAACTACAATATTTTTGAAAAAAATTATTGAAATATTAGAGAAAATTAATAATATATTGTACCGCACAACATACGGGATCTCAGCTAGTATAATTAAGTTGCAAACCCTTATGGTTTGACATAGGCATGCACATAAAGCAAAGAGCAGTTCTTGTAGAACATCCATGTAATTGCAAGAATATTCTATAATTATCTAGATTGTTAAACTTTTGTACTAACATGATTGACATTTTCTTGTCATACCTTTATTTGAATTCATGAATCATGTAGGGATGCAATTGAAGGAAGAGAATGAGTGATTAAGACAACAAGTATTGTAAGGTTGAATTTATTCAATCATGTGTTGGCTTTATTCCGTGCCAAATTTGCTTGTAATTTAGCAATTAGATACCCTATATTTAGGTGAGAATTATGTAAGGGTAGTGTGTGAGAGAGTGTGAAGAAATCTCAAGAAGTGTGCAATTCAAGGGAGTCTCACGACTGGATCTCGCAACTAGCAAGTCGCCAGAATGGCACCCGCGTGAAGCATGCAGGGGGAGCTGAAGGGTCACGCCAACTGGAGCACTACAAGACAAAACTTCCAGTCTGGCCAAGTAGTTAGCTCGCGACTCGTTTCAGTCGCGAGGTCGAGTCGTTAGAATGCCCTGTTTGATGAAAACTGACCTTTCGCATTCCTCACACACCTTACTATAAATACCCTTATACCCACGAAATGTAGAGAGCTTCCAGAGAGAATTTTGAGAGAGAAACCCTAGAAAAAAAAAAAAAGATTGACTCCTCTATAATATTTATCATTTGATTCTCCAAATTCCTCTATTCTCACCCTCTCCATTGACATATCCTTGAGATATACATTTAGTCAAATCCTTATCTCACCATACCCATATTAGTGAGAATGTATTTTGGTGCTTGGGAAGCAGTTTAGAAGGGACCAATTCATTTTGGTTGATACAATGGGTGATTGCGGGATCCGGTAAGCTAGAGAAGACAAGGTTCGGCGTAACCATATTGGAGCAAGAAGATTAGATGGCTTAGATGCACTGGGTAGATTAGGCTTGGAGGGTCTTCTGCTATTCATATATCCCAACTTTATTCTCTAGTGGATTATTGACCGCTTGGAGGGCGACAGAGAGATTTTTCGCCGAATACTTTGGTTTCCTCTTCGATAACACATCGTCGTGTTATCTTTATGTTTGCATCCTTCTTTCCTTACTCTTTATCATTTAATTGCTGCTGTGGTTGTGATTAATTATAGATTAGAGTGTTTTACCAATTTGAGTTTAGCTTATATTCATATTCCGCACATATATTGTTTGTTTATAAGCTTGTGTTGGTATTTTTAAATTGGAGATCTAAACGTACATTGGTGTTTTACACACTATTTGAACTTTCAGGTATGAAGTCTCTCTTTTTCTTCTTCTCCTTCTCTGATTGCTAATTGAAAGTTTGGCTAAGGTGGTAAATATATCTAATGATCGAAGACACATTGGCACTAGGTTAGAGAATCTGATTGCTAAGGAAGGCCAGTCATCAGAGTCTGTCACTAATGTCTGCAACTCCACTGGTGGCCCTCATGACTATGACAGCTCATATACATACCTCAAGTTGGGGTGAGTTCAACATGCTTATAAGCACATAGACAGCCGATCAATCTTTGCACTCACAACCCAAATTAAATCGAGTCCAAGCCTGACTACCCTTCCTAAATGGAAAATTTGATTAGTTTCCATTTTCTTTAATCCTGTTTGGGCAAAAAATGATAGAGCCAGAATTTGGTTGTAAACTTGGCTACTCCACGAATATCTTTTGAGTGAAAAAACCTTGTGTAGCAAGTAGGTCTGCATGCATAAGCTTCAGGATTGCAAATTTTCTTATTTTTATTTATATCCTGCCTTGAGCTTTGTCATATGGGCACAAGCCTTAGGCAAGCTTTACTTAGAGAAAAGGCAGTGGTTAATTTTCTTAGAGATGTCTTCTCTTGGAGATGGTCATGAAAATAATTGTACTAATATTTATAACATAGCTTGCACGTTGAAGTTTACTAAAATTTGGAAAATATTTTTTTAGTTTTAAACAAACTTTCTCAAACCATTTTTTTTCCTTACAATCCAAAACACCAAAGACGTAACTAAAAATTTAATAAAACGTAACAATGATTTATTGGACCAATTAGGAAAAAAAAATTGTTGATAATCTATTAGGGTTATTTTCTTTGCAAAAATTGCAATTTTGTCTTCCTGAACAATTTTTCAACTCAGACACAAATTTTAACCAACCTGAGCCCAGACTCATTGCCTAGCTGAATCTTTAGTCCTTGCAATTTATTAAAACGTGATTAATACTAGTAGCACTATACATATGGAACTGCATGTTAGTGTATAATTGCGATGGATGATCACACCATATTATGATATATTCTTATATGTGCAATAACTTCTCACTTGGTGGATGGTATTGCTTCACATATGCGAAATTTGTTTATGTAGAGATTTATTAATTGCATGGTATTTGTGTAAGTGTATAACTCTTGAAATTGATATATCTGTTCACAACAAATATCTCTTTTCCAGGGAATATGTGCTTGCCTATAAATACCTTTAGGCATTCATTTAGACAATATACTTGAAAAACAAAATATATTCTCTACAAACTCAAATCCTTATGTCTGTGATTCTCACCCTAACAGGGCTGCCATCCACATCTGGGACCAATACTACAAACTTATAGTCACTGTAAACCTTAAAATAACTTGTAGAACAAGTGGCACCAAGAATTGTCTAGGGCCTATCTAAATCATTAAAACAGTATCAAACTAGAACCTCATCACCAAATGTTTAGCTAAAGAGAAAAACAAGTAAATCAGCATGTACATATTTTACAATATTTTCTAATAGCTTAACAACCTGAATATGCGGAAAATAACCCTTTAGCTGATTAAGTGATTAGCCAAGAAGGTCATACTTTATATGGTTTTTGGTGAAAAAAAAAAAGAGTTAACAAACTTTCTCCAAAAAAAACCCTCATTAAGTCCCAACAAATTTAAGATGTGGGACTACCTTAAAAGCTTCAACATTGAAGAATATCAATTACCTAGGTTCAAAATCACCCAAGCATCAGTGTGTTCTGATTTCTGAAATTAAAACAGCTAAGGAAATACAAATTAAAAGTAACAGCATACAGGAATTTTCTGTCTTCAAGTGATTAAACTCTAACCGTACAAGGATGGGCAGAATGCGAGCTTACCCTTTGAATTTGACTTCCAAAATGAGAGGCAGAGAAGGCAAAATAGGAAGAAATTTTTTGTGAACCATCCCTCGTTTTATGCATGTCATCCTTGCCCAGGGGCATTGTTAATCTTCTCTATATCATTCCAATTTTATCGGATGTCCTTGAAAGGATACTCTTACTTCCCTTGTTTTCTCTTATAAAGAGATGGTTTTTTGGTTGAAATATTATTTTTTGTCCTTGAAATTTGTTTTTGGTCCAATCAAACATTAGTCTAAAACAAAGTCTTACCTAAGTTCTTCACTTCTTCTTCTAGTATCACAATAAATTCACAACTTTTTTCATAACTCTAATATGTGGCAAGCTACCTGTCACTTTCATATAGATCCACAACTTTTTCTCTATCATTCATAGTTTGGCATGTGGAAAGTTGTGACAAAAGTTGTGCATTTATTTGTGGTACTAAATTTTTTGAAAAGTCACGTTTAAATGGTTCTAAACGAAACTTGCAGATAGTACAGTCACGTGTAAGCATATATCACTATTCTACCAAATAACAGCGACTCCATCAGTAGTGTCCATATAATGCATCCATTAAGCAATCAAGATGTCTCTAGCCAATTCAACATTCAATGCAAGGGAAAAATAATTTACTAAGACTACTGTATATACCAAAACTTTTTTATTTCCTCAATTTCACCCTCAGATCAAAGTAGGCTGTAAGCCTGTAACAAAGAATCTAAAAGAAACCTAGAACAAAAAGAAATTCAGTCCTTCCTTCTGGCCATTTTTAGCAACTTTAGGACATTTTCATACACAATAAATGTTATTGAAGCTGCAGGAACATTCTTCAGGAGGTTTGGTGTAATGCCCTTGTAAAAACCTCGAACACCCTCAAACCTGCAAGCCCCAACAGAATAGATTAGCCTTATAAATGAGGAAATGTCTCAGGTTTATAATGAAAGTAAGAACGTCTAAAAACCTTGTCTAAGTTTGTTACTCACTGGGGTGAGCCAAAATCTCTCACCTTGACAACTTGAGATCAATAGCTCTTTATTCTCTTATAGCATTTGCAAGAAAATGCACAGATTTAGTATTTTGCCTATAGAAAAATCAGCTCATCTGATCTTCATTGGAGCAACAAATGCTCAGTGGAGGGTTTCTCTTTGGCATTGTCAAGTTTTCTTGTAAGGGATATGGACTACTAAAATTCATGTTAACAGTCCCAAAAAGGGGGGAGAGAAGAGGGGGGGGGGGGGGGGGGGGTGGTTTTAAGGAAGGAAAAATATCACCCATCTATATGGTGACTGGAATTCCAACAACATGGATCCACTATAGACCAAAGCAGAGAACAGTAATTTATTCACCAAGATTATATAACCTCAATTGCCAAGCTGTTAAGCATGACCAATCAATTACAATTTACAAAAGAGGAATGTGTTTGTACCCCAGTTAGAGCTTTCCTTCTTTGGCTATGAAAATTAAATCTGCGCTAAATTACTTACCGTGCAGTTTCCTTCACAACATGCCAGCTATCCATGTATCTTGGAATTCCATCACTACTAGGTCTTTGCTGCAGAGGGAAACAGATATGACCAAATTCCAGCCATTAATAAAAAATACAAATGAAACTAAAGGCTATGCAGTATTTCAAGGGGAAACTTTAATAGTTATGATGAATGGATCAGTCATCTTCCTTCAATATGTTTGATAATTACACAACATATATAGAGACAAAAAGGAATTAAAGTGTCACATTGTCAAACCTGCAATCGAGCTCGTACAACCTGGAAAATCAAGTCACCCAACCATATAAGAAGCAATGATCAACTAACAAATGAAATCAACAATTCATAGTCTAACACCACCCAAGACAAAATGCCTACCTGGAATGGATATGTCAGAAGAACGGCAGCAATTTTTGAGGATGCACCTAGAATAGCATAATCCACTGAATTCTGGGAAAAAAAATTATGTAGACTGTAAGAATTAATATACCATCAAACATTCATATCAGAGATACAAACAAACGCCAGTTAATAATATCACAAAGCAAGCAATTATACTTCTGGAACTATGCGTAACTTACAGAGTTTTAAAAGCAGTGCAAAAGCCTACACTTAACTCCAATGTGTCTTTCTTAAACTTAAAATACTCCTCGTATACAATACTCAGAATTCCCCATGTTCCAAATGTTTTAGATAAATTATAGTTGACATTAAAACTTATTGTGCCTTATTTCTTTTAAGTGGAGTAATATTACAGATAAATAACGATGAAGTATGATATAAATTCCTGGGCAAGAGAACATACTTGTAATACTCCTATACACTTAGAGGGCACTAGCCATAGCACCAAAATCCTACCTTTTAATACTCCTATATACTTATTTTTCTTTAAAAAAAAAAAGGATGGAATCTCAGTTATGGACAGGAGATCCATTCAGACAGATGTGTGACATGGGCAAGAAGGTATATCCAAGTTATCATGCATCTCACCCTGGTAGATTTTGTTAGATTATATCCACCCACATCAAGGCCAAATGACCATTGGTAAAGCAAATACCAGCAGAAACAAACTAAAATCCACTATACAATCCTGCATGTACACGCCCTATCCAATTCACTAATAGACCCACAGATTCAACATACAGATTTCTGTTAGTGACATCTCTCCATTAAACTAGGACTTGAATTTTCAAGAACATGACAGGACAGGAAATTTCCAGATTTGCCAAAAGGGAGTAAGGGACCCATTTGTCAATGCAGAAGAGTACATTGATACTTCTAGTATATGCACATTTATACAGTTATGCAGACCCAAATTCCAAAGAGCATTGATTGTAGTGACTTACCAAGAGTTTATCATCACTTTCAGAATCCTTTTTTCTGTCTTTAGACTTGAAGTCAATAATACCCTTACGAAGTTCCTCATACGCAGTAAACTGAATAGCACCATGAGAAACCTGCTGAAGCAGCACAAACACCTGTAAGTGGGAAAAATCTAAAGCAATAAAAAGCATAAAAATTTATTGTAGCATTACTAATGCTGACAACGTGTAGTTCTTTAATATTCACATGCATCCAAATTTATATACATAAGCATCATTCTAGAATAATTTTTTATTCTCTCTGCCCTGCTGTATTAAAATTGTGAATTTCATTTCTGCTTGAGCACATTGGCAAAATTGAAAGAGAATAATACAAGCTAAAAAAAAGCATAAGGCAATAGATAAGAGACAACAAAATACCAGAAAAAGACCAGGAATGATCCCTCTATAAAGTGCACTCCAGCCTTCCTCTCTCATTATGGTTCTTAAGGCATCTGAAAGTTGATAAAAGATATAAGCATATCAGTTGGTTTCCAAGTGAAGAACAAAATAAAAAATAAAAAATAATTAAAAAAACTAATAAAATCAACTAAAAGAGTGCAAACTAGTTCAACATACAATTAATATCCTTTATTAGCACTTCATTTTAAAAAATTATTTTCATCTAAACAAAGCGATCATGATGGAAAATTTGATATTATAAATTATACTAAAAACAAATAAAATAAAATCAATCTGATAAAAAAGGCTATCTTCCAAATACTAAAAATCAACATCACTATGATCTTTAGCTGAGATGATTAAGGTGCAGGGTGGGATTGGAATAAGTCTAAGCTTTGATGTTTCTTCAAAAAAAAGAAATTATATGGCACAAGAGAAAATAATTAAGTTTAATGTGATGCTACAACTTAGAGCCAAAGTTGATATGACTCACAAGGAAAAGCGATATCTGAGAGTGCAGATTATTAGCAATTTAATGTAAGATGCAGAGCAGACCATAAAGCCCAGAATATGGTTGAGTTTGATGAAGAGGTGTCTGCAGCTGCAATCTTGTTTTTACAAGCCAAATAGGATTCGTGCACAAACAAACCTGGCAAAGCCACATATTTGGAATCATCAGCAAGAAAACCAAACGTAACACCTGTATCTACCTCATAAAAATGCCATAGGTAAGGAATAAGGTATTCTCTTCTCATTAAACACTTAGAAACTAAAGCAAGGAGGATATGGAGTGATAATGTGACAACAATTAATAAAACAATAACAATTCAAAATGAGCCAACGCCAACACTTCAACCCCGAGTATGGAAGGACAGGGAGGGGGATTCAAACCAATGACCTCTGCTTCATGAGGCGTGATTTCCAGCTGATTATAATACCCCTCATGGTTGTTACTGTGTACCCAATAAACTGTACTTCTTTCATTTCTACACAGTTTACAGACCACAAATTTCATTTCTAATCTCCAATTATTAATTACATAATTTCAATATTGATAAATTCCTCTATCCCGCCACACCCCAGGCTAAACAAGTGCAAAGATTTGGAAGTAAAAGCATTAATAGGACATGTGGGCCAAAATGGGTATCATGTGCCAGACACAAGTAAAGCAGGTAATGACAACAGGTTTGTACAACACTTTTTGATGAACAGCCGTCAAAATGTGTTTAACCAAAAAAAAAAAATTGATATCCTATGTTAGTCTTCCCAATCATATATTAGAAGTTTGCATAACTCACCAAAGCTCCAGCTTCTGCAGCAGAAGCAAGATGAAGACCAGGACTAAGCTTCCCTTCCTTGTTTTTAGAATGCCTTTGTTTTGCTCTATCATAGCTACAAATAAAACAAAATTTTTTGTAAATAAATTTAAAAATAAAAGTAAAAAATTATTCAAAAAATTAAATCAGAAATTACAAGTGAAAGCATTTGTACTTACAATTTTAGGGTGTGAATACAAGTTTATTAAATGTATATAAGGTGTGACAACAAGTTTTACATTTGACTGTCTACCTGCTAAAACTCTTACGTGTTTCAAACAGGCATTGGCCACGTAAAGGACTAGAAAAATCTAAACACTCAAATCTCAGACAACCAAAGCATTGGTACTTACAAGAAGAAATATAAACCCCATGAAACAGTTGACCCAATAACTGCAGGATTGAAGCCTGCATAAAGCCCTCTGAGACCCTGAACACAAAGCAATAACATTCCTATCAAGAAAATGGTATAAAATAGAAAGAAGTGTTTTAATTCAAATAAAGTACTAATGATAAATCATAAATCAAAACACCAGGCTCATAATTGAAGGAAATAAAATAAGTCATAGTTGTAACGGTGCCGAGCACCAAACCTAAGTTCTAACACGGGAAGTGAACTAGGCAAACCCAGTAATATGTAGCTAGAAATCTGTAATAATTTTTTTTTCCTTTTTTATGAATAGAAATCTGTTACATTTTGCCCACATCAACAAAACAAGGTAGCAACTAGCAATAAAATTAAGATGCATTTCCAAGATAACTTAGGTTCTGTATGATTCTTATAAAGAACAAATGGAAGGAAAAATTGTATATGTACCTAAGCATGGTCAAGTTTGAACAATGACTATAATCATATTAAAATAAAGTATTAAGTGCCTAAAAAGTAACTATAAAACCAAACATAACCTCCAAGCGAGCAATGGTGAAAATAGCGTGAGCCGTGTTCTTGTAACTTGGAAGAGTCGAAACTCGTCCATCGTTAACTGCAAAAAAAAAAAAAAAAAAAACACAAACACAAAACCAAACCAATTCGATTCAAACAACTTCATAACCTCAAATCAAAAACATTAAAAAAAAAAAAAAAAAAAACAAAGTAGAGAGGATAGTACCTTGAAACCTAGTACGGACGACGTCGAGGGGGTGCATGGCGGCGACAGTGGCGAATCCGGCAGCGGCTCCGGCGGTGCCGTTCTCCCATTGCCACCGCTCCGACTTCGATTTAGACTGTGGCTGTGGCTGCGATTGTGACATTTGTTTTTTGTTTGGACTAACAATAAGGGAAATTTGGTGATTTTTTGGGCATTTTGATGAAACAGTAGTTACAATACTAGCGTCTTGTACCTCTTCACTTTTCAGTGACTTGCTCGGCCTCGGCGGTCGTTTGCCACCGTTTAGGGTCCCAAAAACTTGGGAACTAACGATTTACATTGAGGTTAGACATTAAGACATTAAAGGGCTTACTACTTTTTTTTTTCCTTACACAATCAGGTTTTTTTATTAAAAAAAAAAAAAAACTCTATTTCATTAAAATATTAAAATATTTTAATTGTTTCTTTTTTTCACACATTCATTGTCCACTTTCTTTTTATCATCGGAGTATATAAAAAAAGAAATTTAAAAACTAAAATAAATAATGTCAGCTTGATTACTTTAACAACTTTATAAATTTACTTATCTTTAGCCAGTGATTTTGGGATTTGAAGGTGTAAAATTGAGTAATTTTTCTATTATTCCTTGTTTCATGCAAATGCTCTCAAATGTAAAAGAATGCTATTGGGGATTTCATGTTCGTCAAAGTGACTAATTTTTGTTAACTCTTATGGATTAAAAAATCACCTAACCACATTAAAGAAAATTCACCAACTAAATTGCATCATTAATCATGTGATGGTCACATTATTATTTTTGTTTATAATAACAGAAGTGATAAGGAAGAATAGAAAAAGGAAGAATTGACAAATAAAAAAACCTTAAGGTGTGATAAGGAAGAAATGAAATCGTAAAGAGTGTTTTTGCCATTAGGCCCTCCATTAAAATATTCAAAATGAAAAATTAAATCCCCTATTCTTTTTTTATTTATTACTATTCATTTATATATTGGAGAAAGGAAAATAGGGTTTTGAATAAACATTAAACATCACATATATCAAATATGATACCTAGAATTATAATCTTCTATCCAAGAGCAATGTAGCTCAATTATTTGGCATTTTTTGATGTTTTTAATGGGAGACATCCATGTTCAAATTTTTCTACCCCAACTATTAAATTATGCTGAAAAAATATTTTAAAAAATACCCCTAAATGAAATGCCAACACCAATCATAAAAATTTTATTTTTATTATGTTCTAAATTCATCTCATTGTATTTGTTTGGATGGAAAATGTTTTTTGAAAAATATTTTATTATGATTGATTATTGATAATATTGTGATTCATAGTAAGAGTCTTGTAGCTTATTGACATTATATGTTTTTTTTACCTTAAACTATCACCTTGATTACACTTAATCCCCCTAAAATTTTGTAAGACACTTAACTCTAACTGCCTCCCTTCCTCCAAATTTTAGAAATGCATTACACTTAGCTCTAACTTATTTATTTATTTATTTTTTTGCTGTTAAATTTGATTGATTTTAATATTAAAAGACTAATTTATCTGTCGATCCATTTTTGCAAGATGAATAAATTGATATTTCAATGGTAAATTTTTTCATACTTAACTCCAAAAAAACGATAGGGTGACATTGAAATGATGTTATAATTTTGGGGGTCAATTGTGCATATCATAATTTAGAAGGTTAAGTGAAATTAAGGTGATAGTTTAAGGTAGAAAAATGTAATTTACCTATTAAAACTAGGTTTATAAGTTATAATAAAAAATAATTAGGCCAAAATGCAAAAACTCTTCTTGGTTTTGGAGCAATTGCAAAAACACCCCTAAAGTTCAATTTTCCTTTATAATTCTTTGAAATTTTCATATTCTCCAAATTGACAATGGATACTAATTTTTGTAATTCTTATGAATGGAAAAATCACGTGACCGATTTATATAGATCAGTGTCATTGGTCAATTTGACGGATTTGAAAACTCATAAAGAGTTGGGTATTTTGCTTCGGACCGAACCCTTGATTTCGAAATTAGGCCCAAAACTTAATAATAATTTGATTTCATACTAACTCCGAAAGAGGAAAGTTTTGGTGGCGAACAATCTTCCTCTTTCTCTTCCGAGCAAGCTCTCTCATTCCTCCCTCTCTCTCTCTCTCTCCTCGCTGATCCGCCTCAGCCGCAGCAGCTCCATCACAAAGACGAAGATACCTACCGCAAGAACGAATAGATCAGCGGCGTTCAGGTAAAAATTTCTCTGGTGATATTCTTGATGGTGAATTTACTTCATATAATATTTAAGAAGATAGTGACTCTTTATACTTTGTTTTTGTATTTGCAAGAATTGTCCATTTTGTTCTGTCTTTCACTTTCTTATTTGTAGCTCTACTGAATGTAGAGGTCTCGTCTTGCTGAATATATATATATATATATATATATATATATATTCAAGAATTGCAGTAAATGAATATGTCCTGGACGTGTTTGATAGAATTCTTGAAAGGAAATATCAGCTCTTGAAAACTTCTAATATGCTTTGATTTTTGATAATGTTTGAGAATTATTTTACCTTTTCTTTTAAATGGATGCTTCATTGACAAAAGCAATGTGAACTATGTTGACTGAAGGAGATGCTTTTAGCAGGCATATCTGTTGTTGAGATATTGTCAAATGAACCCCTCACTGCCCTCAGCGCTTTATCTCAAACTTGGATCTTTAACTAACATGGAAAGAAATAAAAGATCATAAATTTTTCCTATTTGTTTGTTTATGAATTGGTGGTTGTAATTTTGAATGCGTAAAGATTAGATGTTTGTTGCCAACTCTATTAATTGAATGTGAAATATCGGTGGTTGGTATTGTAAATTTGAGGGTATAATCCCTACCTGGTAGTATAGAGAGGTTTGTTGCTTGAATTTATGGAAATGAGTTGCCAGTTTCAACATTATAAGCTTTTTCTAGTTTTTAGTATTTGTTTTTGTTTCGAAAATTCCTTGCTTAAGAATTGTTACATTATCATAAAGAAAAACCATTGTTCCCATGTAATGTGGGATAGCTTGCTCGTGACTCATTGAGGAAGGGGCTGAGTGAGTGCTTCTGTGAAGGACCTAATGCTGAACATAAACGGATATACATCAAGTTTCTTGTTGCTTGGCCCACTAAAGTTATAAATGCCTCTTCCAATGTGAAAAGATATATTTTTGTGGTCCTTGGCATGAATTTGGGAACCAAAAATACTTTGTATAAGAGCTTAGAAATATTGCTGAAGGATAAGTAGGTGAAGTGGAAGATTTAGTGATAAAAAAAGAAAAACTATCTTAAGGTCCTTACATGCTTACACTTTGCTTTTGGAAGGATCTTTGATTAGCACTTTGACATGAAGTAACCCTGAGCATCTCACTGCTTATTTTGCTTGAGTTGTTATGACTGTAAGAATTTTGAATTTTTTGCTGGGTACTTTGATGTATTTTTCTTCATTGGCTCAAAAGAAAAAGGAAATGATGACTCCGAGTGGTAAAGGGTGGGGTGGTGTGATAACCAAATAAAAAAGAAAAAGAAAAAAAAAAATTCAAGGGTCCACTTGGTAATTTTGACATTGGGGTTAGTAATATATATTACTCGAAATTATAAATCCTTGCCATCCTTAGACTCATTAGTTGTTATTGAAGCTATGTCAAGCTATGTGCGCTTCTTTAGGGGTGTGCATGTTCGGGAATTAGAGGCTATGTCAAGCTTCATGGAAACTATATATGGTTCTTCAATAAGGGGGTTTGGCGAGGATAAGATGTGTTGGATACCTAGCAAAGATAAGGGGTTCATGGTGAATGATTATTATAGAATTTTAGTTGGCCCTACTATCTATGGTTTTCCTTGGAGAAGTATTTGGAAACAGAAGATTCCTTCTAGAGTAGCTTTCTTTGTATGGACTGTTGCCTTAGGGAAATTCTTGACGATTGATAATTTACAAAAAAGGAAGGTGAGGATATTGGATTGGTGCTACATGTGCAAGAGTAATGGTGAATCAGTTGACCATCTCTTCCTTCACCATCTCGTTGCTATGGATCTATGGTCTATGGTTTTGGGTTTATTTGGAGTAACTTGGGTTATGCCGCATACTGTTTTGGGCTGTTAGGGTGTTGGCAAGGCAGCTTTGGTCGTCATCGAAATGGTTATATATGGTCCATCATTCCTCATTGCTTAATGTGATGTCTTTGGAGGGAGAGAAATAGTAGATGTTTTGAAGATTTTGAGAGATCTATTCTAGACCTCAAGCTATTCTTTTTTAGAACTTTATTGGATTGGTTGTTTGCTTTGCAAAAACAATCATTCTCTTCTTTTATTGATTTCCTAGATTCTTGCAATTTTTGTATTTGATATGTTGATCCCTTGTACACTCCCTGTGTACTAGGGTGTTCCTTTTTTATATCAATAAAACTTATTACTTATCGAAAAAAAAAAAAAAAAAAAAAAAAAAAAAAAAACAGATAACCCTAGAGAGAAGACTACCTAATAATTTTAGAGAAAGAGGCTTGAAGATTCTTGAGATTATTAAGGTAAGTACCTTAGAAATCTATTTTTACTATTGATCTAATGATTATTATTTTTGTTAAACTTTTTTGGATTTTCAAGCGGTAGACAACCATTTAGAAGGGGGTTTGATTGCAATTTTGTAGATTTAGACACGTCTTGATTTTTTTTTAATGTTTCTTTGTGATTTGGGGATTGAATATTAGTAGATTTGGCTAGTTCTTTGCATCAAGAATCAATATTTATTATCTTGGGAAATTTCAAGAATGATCATATATCACTGAGAAGATCTTAGAATAATAAAGTATAGTATTTTGGACACACTCTGAGTAATTAAATTGATGTCTAATTTATTTTAGTTCAAGTTTGGAGAATGCTAAAATTTTGAAAGGAGTTTTGGAGTAGGCGCCACTTTGAGGTAAGTGATCTTTTCCCTGATTATTGTTAGAAATAAATGTTTTATTTAGAAAGCTATAATTTTTCTTCAAAATAATTTTAGCTTCTTGATTTTATGAAAATAATTGTATTTGATTCCTTACTCAAATATTATAAAAAATTTAATAAACTGACTTTTTCAAAAATTCTGCATTTTTCAAAAGCATGTGTGAGATTGTGAAAAGTTGTATGAAATCTTTTATTGAGCTTTTCATTCCAAATGTGATATTGAATATGAATTGAAAGATATTGTATATGTTTTAGAGTCTATTACACTATCTGATTGTTCTATGGACCCTGCCACGGGGGTAACGTTGGCTCAACATATCACAAGCTTGATTCTGGGCTTGGTCATGGGGATTTAGTGTGACTATAATCGCTAGATTATTTAGTATATGAACTTAGTATAATTATGACTTTTGAATCCAAAGAAATTTACTAGTTGTTACTTCATTGAAAACCATTGACTTTCTTGAAATGATGTTGCAAAGCTTATGAATCTTACACTGCATTGGAAAAATATTTACATTTTTGTATTATGCATAATCTGGCTAGTTAGGAAATTATTAGTTAATTACAAAGTTTTCTAGGTGGCTATTTTGTACCTAATGTTATGTTTGTGAGGTTATTTTTGTTATTTAGGCATCATTGTTGGATGTAAGGGTAAATTTTTCTTTTTAATTTTATGGGGTCACGTGTCACATGGCCTTTAGCTTTAGCCTTTATTTGGATGGTAGACAGGTAGAGTTCTATTTGATTAACTTAGTTTAATTAAAGCATTTATATTTGGTTTTGCAAAAACTCACTGTTTTAGAATACCAGAACATTACTTTATCTATTTTACATAACCGCTTCTACAATACACCATACATAACCGTTTTCAAAATTTAGAATGCAAGGTGCCAATTACTAGTTTAGGTTGGTTTTCTACAATTGACCCAAAAATTTATGCATAGTAATGTTTAACTCAACTTGAAGTTGTGAATTTGGATTTGCCTACTTGTGATATTTATTTGGCCTGGCATCTTAAATTATTTTGAATGAAGAATGTGGTTATTTTTAATAATGAGTAGAATGGTTGATTTTTGTAGTTTAATTTATAATGTCTATGAACTATTTTATATTGATTGTGTAATTGGTTTACACAATATACGTGATCTATGTATTTTCAATTATGCAAGAAATATTACTGGCATTTTGACTATTCCAAGCATTAGAAAATGTTTTCCAGCACATTTTTAAGGTTTCTACTAAACATAAGAAAATGAATCATTTTTTCAGAAAATATTTTCTAAAAAATGAGTCATTTCCCAACTTAAAAAAGGTTTTCCATCAAGACAAACGGAAAGTGATAAATTTTCTCTATAATCTTAATGATGGAAAATAGTTAAAATGACTGCCTTTACTAATTAACTCCTCTCGGGATAAAATCCCCTTCCATTTAAATCCTTAATTTTCCTTAATTTTTTAACTAGATGTGAGATTCATGACATTTAATTGATTTTGTGTGGTTTATATGGGTTTTCAAAACCATTATACAATTAGGTTTATTCATTTATTTATGTGCCACGTGTCTTATATCTAGATAAAAATTGGAGGAAATTAGATAATTTAAATGGGAGGAGATCATACTGATAGGACTAATGAGTAAACTGCATATGTTTTCATGTAAGTCCCTTACTTTATAGGGAAAGAAAAAAAATGCATAAAACAATAAGAAAACTATATTAAAATAGATATAGAATTTTCCTTACATAGAGAAAGTTTACATGGGGATATTAGTTGGGCATGGAGGAACAGATATGTTGGTTATCCCTTCCAACATCAATACAACACTATTCATGGAAGGACGAAGAAATGGTTCATCTTGAATGCACCATAGTCCCACCTTAACCATATTCTCCAAAGTTCTCTTATCTACTTCTTCACCACCCATAATCTTATCTAATTCTCTAGCAACAAAGCATTTATATACCCAAGTGGAAAGAACAATTTCTTCAGGTATTGATGCATTAACATCCATGTTCCTTCTGCAACATACAATCTCCAAAAGCACCATTCCATAACTATAAACATCTGCCTTCATTGATATAGGGGTGTTCTTCTGCCACTTAGGTGTCATATACCCTCTAGTCCCGCTGACCATCATGAAGGTCCTTGTTTGATCTAGCATTAACAATTTTGCCAAGCCAAAGTCAGAGATTTTAGCAGTCCAAAAATCATCCATCAAAATGTTTGAGGGCTTTATATCACAATGAATAATAGGGGCCTTACACTCCTCATGTAGATAGAGAATTCCTCTAGCAACATCCAATGCTATTCTTACTCTTTCATCCCAGTATGGACACCTTATACCCTTAAAAAGAACATCGGCAAGGGAGCCATTGCTCATATACTCATAGACAAGAAGCCTCTTAGAGCCCTCAGCACAATAACCTAGCAATTGAGCCAAATTTTTGTGGTGAGTTCTCCCTATTGCTTGCATCTTTGCTCGGAACTCCTTTTCACCTTCTTCCACCAGTTTTTCTAGTCTCTCCATTGCTCATATACTCATAGACAAGAAGCCTCTTAGAGCCCTCAACACAATAACCTAGCAATTGAACCAAATTTTTGTGGTGAGTTCTCCCTATTGCTTGCATCTCTGCTCGGAACTCCTTTTCACCTTCTTCCACCAATTTTTCTAGTCTCTTCACTGCAACAAGTTTTTTACCTTTGTACAAAGCTCCTTTGTATACCGTTCCAAAGGAACCCTTACCCAACTCATCTTTGAAGCCACGGGTTGCTCTTCTGAGCTCATCATATGAAAACAGATTTAAAGCAAGCCCTTTAGTCAGGCCCAATGTTTCATTCTCTTTCAGCCTTTTATACCTTAGAACTCGAATTTTGAACATGTAAAGGCCAGAAATTCCAAGGGCAAGACACGAGAATGTAGCAAAAGCTAAAATTAAAGCATGGATGTGAACGATAACTTTTTTGCTGGTGAATATGTAGACAGAAGGCTTCACTGGGCTGGGAATAGTTTCATTCCAGCTTCTTATGCCCACCTTGAAGAAAGCTATGGTATTCCTTCTAACTTATCTCAGTGGAAGCTTTTGTCTCTGGCAATATGAATTAATGAACAGTGCTACATCACAATTGCAGTCTTCCAAGCATGTCTTGCCACATTCTTCCTTCGTCAACATGGGTTCATATGTGTAAGGAATTTCTTTCCACATCATATTCACTGTGGTAGTGATGTTATATGATGCTACATGATCTTTGCCAGCTCCACACCTTACTTCTAAAAAGTCTCTCACAGCCGAGGAATGGATGATTCTCATCAACAAAATTGGTTCCAGGAAGACAAACACAATACGGTTGGTTGTCATTGAGTGTGCAAAAGCTGTTGAAGCCACAGAAACCATTCACTTTGCAAAGATCCTTGTCCTCCAATGCTGACCACTCAATTACTGATGAATTTGGTTTGCCAGTATTGTCAAAGGCATGCGAGTACAACTGGAAAAATCCATTAACATCTGGAGTTGCACGATAAATGGTGTTGGTGCTATTGCCTTCCAATGATGAACTCAAATATTGAACATTGTTCATACTAGTGCTATTGATGATTTGTAGAAGCCCTGTATGACTGAGATAAAGTCGATACTTAAGGGTATATCCATTAGTTCCAGAAGCCCAGTAAGCTTCAGTTACAATGTCTAAAGTGTTTACGGGGTATAGAACAAGGTTTCCATCTATTTGCATCTTCAGACGATACTGTCCAGTTGAGTGGTTGGTATTTGACAAAACTAGAGAGCACTTGACAACCGGAGGACAGAATCTGCCCTCCCAAAATAGTATCAGTTGGATATCTGAAAGTCTCCCAAATGATGGAATCATTTTTGTTGTAGAGAACAAAATTGCTAGAATCAAACATGTAGGTATAAGAAGCAGACTCTGACATCGTAGCACTGATAATCTTCTCCTCTCTCTGCTCATCAGTTGTCAAAAGAAGCTTACCATTCTCTGTAAAATCCAGTGTCATTGCATTTGAGGTGACCAGAGGATCATCACGGTTTGCTATGCACACAACTGTGTTATCGTCTATACCCACCAACCAGATTCCAACCATAAACCATTGCCTTTCTGTTAGAATCCAAATGCAAATTGACCAGAAGGGGAAGGCCATGACCTGGGGGGAGTTGTGGGATGAAGTGAAGAGCCCAGGCTTATTCTATGCCTACATTGATTTTGTTGAGGCTGAGATCCTCCACTTGTAAAGGATATAGAGAGTAGAAAGAAAACAATATATATGGAAGCCATGAGAGAAGGATAACAAAGGACCATAACAAGTTAACAACGAGCTTCCTGCATCAACTAAATTACTAGTAATTATTTGTGAAAGATATAGCAATAAATTTTTTAGTAAAACATTGTAGTTTTGAAACATGAATGTGACTTCTACGGTTCCAAGGTCCACCTTATTTATTGGGATAATTATTGGGTACTCTCGGAGTACCATAAATACGTACTCCCTTCTTTTCACATAATTGTGAATTCTACTAATTAAATTTATGATGGAACCCACAATTCACGTGAGAGGGGGGAGTACGCATTTATGATATTCCTGGAGTATTCAATAATTTTTTTATTTGTTACGCGTTCAAGATGCTCTGGTCAATTTTATAATTATTGCCCACAATACCGGATTTCATTTCTTTCCTCATTTTTGACTGAAATTCCACCCGTTTTTCTTGTTTACTTTCTCATAATATCTACTCTAAAAAAAAGGGAGAGAATATAATTTTAAGGACACATCTTGGACACTTTTTTTTTTTTTTTGAGAAAAGCACATCTTGGACACTTCATTTCATAACTTGATGACTTTTTTGTAACTAACATTTTTTGCACACTTAATTTCAAAGAAACTAGAATGCCAAGAAGAGAGAGAGAGAGAGAGAGAGAGAGAGAGAGAGAGAGAGAGAGAGAGTTATATATATATATATTATTAAAATAAAAGAATAAAAGGAAATAGTAAATGTTGATGATGATGAAGAAAATTTCAATGAAGAAATAAGTTTACAAAATGATGAACATGATGATAACATTGACTTAGAGTTGATCTAGGAAGCATGGGTGTGAACTCAGGTTTGGATGCGGATGCGGATGCAGTGCGGCGACTCGACAATTTTTGAAAAAATAGGGTGCAGATGCAGCTAGATATGTTTATTAATAAATTATTAAATATATTTTTATTTATATTTTTTATATATTGCTAAGCATTTTTTGTCATATAATGATAAACATATACCAATTTAAGAGCAATAGTAGATAATAATGTGGGGAAATTTTAAATTTGACAAGATATTAGAAAATAGAAATAAAAATATTAAATGAAATACTATAAATTACCCTCTTATCTTGTCTTGTCAAGGGATGAAAGGGTATTTTTCTTTGATAAATAAATGTCTTGTTGATATGCCAACACCTTCTGCTATGAACTTCTCATCCTCCTCCTCCCTTTATACACACTTATAGAATCTGTATAAATTTTTGTGCATGCATGTGTATGTTCATCCACAAAGACAGTCGGACACGCATCCACACGAACACACACTGATGCAGGGAGTACAATGAAAATTGTCTCAGAATTAATTATTTTTATACTTTCTTCCAGATCTCATTTTTGAATTGGGGTTTTAATGCAATCTTTTTTTTTAATAAAAAAACACATATTTTGGCCTGAATCGGACCGGTTCGGGGCTGTTTTGGCCCATTTTGGACCGAATCAAAAATCGGGAAAAAAAAAAAAAAAAGACTTGTGACGGACATGCGTGCAGTCACGTTGACGGCTGCATGCCGCGTTCGTTCGAGTTGGACACAAGTGCGCTACCTCTAGAGGCACACCCGTGCTTTCCAAGAGTTGATTAGGCAAGATGATGAAAATAAATTGTTATTTTGGGTCATTTGTAACATGTTATCACATTTGAGTTTAATTCACTTCTACGGTTCCAAGGTCCACCTTTATTTGTTATGCGTTCAAGAAGCTCTAGTCAATTTTATAATTATTGCCCGTGATACCGGATTTCATTTCTTTCCTCATTTTTGATTGAAATTCCACCCGTTTTTCTTGTTCTTTACTCTCTCATAATATCTACTTTGAAAAAAAAAGGGGAGAGAATATAATTTTAAGGACGCGTCTTGGACACTTCATTTCATAACTTGATGACTTTTTTGTAACTGACATTTTCTGCACACTCAATTTCAAAGAAACGAGAGAGAGAGAGAGAGAGAGAGAGAGAGAGAGAGAGAGAGAGAGAGAGAGAGAGAGAGAGAGAGAGAGAGAGAGAGAGAGAGAGAGAGAGAGATTATTAAAATAAAAGAATAAAAGGAAATAGTAAACGTTGATGATGATGAAAAAAATTTCAATGAAGAAATAAGTTTACAAAATGAGGAACATGATGATAACATTGACTTATATAGAGTTGATCTAGAAAGCTATTTATCAAAAAAAAAAAAAAGAGTTGATCTAGAAAGCACGGGAGCGGATTCGGGTTTGGGTGTGGATGCGGGTAAGGTGCGGTAGCTCGACAATTTTTGGAAATGTAAGGTGCAGGGGAATACGTTTATTAATAAATTATTAAATATATATTTTTATTTTTATTTTTTATATATTGCTAAGCATATATATATATATATATATATATTTTTTTTTTTTATATAATGATAAACATATACCAATTTAAGAGTAATAGTAGATAATAATGTGGGGAAATTTTAAATTTGGCAAGATATTAGAAAATAGAAATAAAAATGTTAAATGAAATACTGTAACTTACACTCTTAACTTGTCTTTTCAAGGGAAGAAAGGTTTTTTTTTTTTAATAGAATTAAATGTCTTGTTGATATGCCAACACCTTCCGCTATGAACTTCTCATCTTCCTCTCCCCCTCATACACACTCATGGTATTTGTATAAATTTTTGTGCATACATATGTATGTTTATCCACAAAGACAGTTAGACACACACCCACACGAACACACACTGACGTACACTAACGTAGGAAGCATAATGAAAATTGTTTCAGAATTAATTATTTTTATACTTTCTTCCGGGTCTCATTTTTGAATTGGGGTTTTAATGCAATTTTTTTTTTAATAAAAAAACACATATTTTGGCCCAAATTAGCCCGAATTGGAAATTAGAAAAAAAGAAAAAGAAAAAAAGAAAGAAAAAAAAAAAAGACTCATGGCGGATGTGTGTGCAACCGCGTTGATAGCCACACGCCGCATCCTTGTGAGTTGGACACGAGTGCATTGCCCCTGGAGGCACACCCATGCTTTCCAAGAGTTGATTAGGCAAGATAATGAAAATAAATTGTTATTTTGGATCATTTGTAACATATTATCACATTTGAGTTTAATTAATTTGAATGTGTATGTTATAAACACATACTAGTTTGATTTATTTAGTTAGCTTGTTAAATATTATTTCAATAAATGATGAATAAATTAGTCATTATTTGGATATATTCAAAACTTATAATGAATATGCCCTTTATATATATATATATATATAAATTTTTTTTTATATCATTTTTATTAAGTGTTTGTGTGTCTTATGATACACAATACGATATGATACGATACATGATAAAAAAAAAAAAAAAATCAATTCATAATACAATTCACGTTTTGACAACTATAAGTCTAGTTAGAAACTATTTGGGTCCCCATTTTCTTTTCCTTTTTTCTAGAGAACTAAGCAATAGAACACCCATGGTTTTTTTTTTTTTTTTTTTTTTCATGGTTCTTTTTGATGTTTTCCATCTACCCTATTTTTATCTCACCAAATAGAGTGTAATTGGGTAACAGAATTGAAAAAGTAGATTCTAAAATATTAAAATAAAATGAGAGAAAACAATAATTAAAAGTAAATGGTAGAGTGGATCAAAAAAGAGAAAAAGGAGACTCCTAAAAAGATGAAATGAAAGGAGAGAGGAAAAAAAAAAAAAAAGAGAGATTCATATTCACCAAATAGAGTAATAGGGTAATAGATAAGAAAAGTAGATTCCAAGAGATTGCTACTAAGACCGAAGCCAAGGCTGCAGAGATTGGCACAATTTTTGCTTGGGAGCTAGGACTTAGAGATATCATCCTTGAAGGTGACTCTCAGGCGATTATGAATGCTCTCGGTAGCCCGGGCCCTACCTCAGTTCAAGTTTAGCATCTCATTGTAGGTGTCAAATCTTGGACACCTAATGGTCCGTTTGGAAGTTTAGAGATGGAGGAGAGTAGGAGGGGGGGGGGGGGGAGAGTAGAGGGGAATAGTTATCCTCTACCTTGTTTAGATGTTCTTAAAATTAGTATGGGAGAAGGGAGTAATTAACCCTTCCTCTTGTTTGGATATTTTAAAAATTAGGATGGAAATGAGAGGAAATGATTTAAATAGACAAATTTACCCCTATTTGAAAATGGACTTGTAACATTGGTCTATGATTAATTTGTTTTTTTTTTTTTTTTTTGGAGGAAGCATGATTAATTTGTTAGATTAAATAATTATGACTATAACATACAATATTTTTTTTTTCTGATGTGAATTAAATAATCAACGTTGGTCTATGATTAAACATTTTTTTTTTTTGCTTTTTTATTATACTAAAAAAAAAAAAACTATCCTTAATTGATAATAAAAATATATAAATCTCAAAAAAAAAAAAAAAAAGGGTATAGCAAAGTCAAAGGTTTTCTCTCTCAGACACATGTGGAAACGGAGAGATCATGTTGCTGTTGGTTACGCCTTTGCTGATGACGCTGTCCCTAGCTCACGTGCCACCCGTGAACGTGAACATAAACAAGCCCATGGCAGCTACAGCTCCACCAACAGTAGTATTATCGATCATTGTTGTTGTAGCTGATTCAAACCCTTCATCCCATAACAAGCCCTTGAGCTCTTTATGCACAAAAGAGCACAAATTGGACAACAAATAATCCGGAGCATCTGGACTGTGGAACCCATCGTAAATCCAAACAAAAACCCACCCATGCTCCTCCAAAACAGCAACGTGTACTCGATCCTCCCTTGCCTGAATGGCCCAAACCCGAACCCGAGTCCAAACTCACCACCATGAGAGAAGCTTCTCTGGACGTGGTTATCGGATCCTAATCCTCCATCGCCGCCGTTATAAGACTTATTATCGATTTTGATAGATCACCGATCATTATATTTTGGGAAGGCAATTAGATTTCCATCTTTGATTTTGCTGGTTCTTTTTCCTCTCTCTCTCTCTGAAATGATTTTCTTTGAGTTGTTTAGTTTCCGAGAAAGTAATGATGGAATAAATTAAAAGGAAGTTAAAGGTTTGCTTGTATGACCACCGTGTACCCTTGGTGCAATAGTCACATTACAAGTATAAATACTTATGGGGTGTGGGGGTAAAGGACAGGGTTCAAGTCTCCAAAAGGGAGTTTCATTCACATATACACTTAGATTAGGCTAGAATAGAAATTCTATCTTGTATAAAAAAAAAAAAAAAAAAAAAAAGGTTTGCTTGTATGATTTATTAGAATTTTGGTGACTTAGAAAGGGTAAATTAGGGAATTCATATGGTCAATAATTTATCTACTCTACTCTTCCTCCAAATCTCTCCAATTTGGGAGAATTAAAAATGAGGGGTTAGAGGTAGTTCAAACCCCTCCAAACCCTCCCACTCCTTCCTTAAAAGACTTCCAAACAAAGTAATTGAATTACTCTCCCTCCCTCTACTTTACTCCCCTTCTTTTTTAAACATCCAAACAGGCCATAAATTTAGAGCTTGGAACTCTTCGTTCAGCCGCAAGGAAGGCTACGCAACTGCTCATCTCCTGGCTAGGCATGCCAAGAAAATTTCTGATTGTACACTTTGGGTGGAAGATACCTGTAAATGCTTGTCAAATCCTTTGTGATGTAAATGTTTTGGGTCTCAACCCAGTCTAATGAAAGCTTATCAGTCTACTGAAAGCTTATCATATTTCTTATAAAAAAATTTCTTTAAGATTGAAATGAAACGAGAGAAAACAAGAATAAGAGGTAAGAGAAAGTAGATATAAAATCAAAATGAAATGACAGGGAGAAGAAAGAACAAGAAAACATGAGAAAGCCAGTAAAAAATTAGAAGACGAGAAAAAGTAGAAGAAGAAGAAGAAGAAGAAGAAGAAGGGGAGAGGGTGTTTGGAAAAGAGTCTTTTCTGTTTATATAGTTAATGAGGTGTCAGTTAAATGTCATTTTAGCTCAAAACTATTAAGTTTTAATGTGTTATGTTGCTTTGTTCATATTTAGAGTCTTTTCTGTTTATATAGTTAATGAGGTGTCAGTTAAATGTCATTTTAGCTCAAAACTATTAAGTTTTAATGTGTTATGTTGATTTGTTCATATTTAGAAAAAAAATATTTAACACTATTTTATTTTAATTTTCACTAAATTTTAAGTTAAATCCTTGAAGTTTGAAGTAATTTTGATTTTATCATCTGATGTTTGAAAATTTTGATTTTATCATCTAATGTTTGAAAATTTTGATTTATACCATTATATATCATTTTTATTCAATCCATTTTCCTCATCTCTGTTAATGAAGTGGCCATTAAGTTCCACATAAAATTGTTAGATATATTAGTTAGTCCAATTAAATCATTTGTCATGTAAATTCAATTATGCTAAACCAATTCCTTAGTACATTTTCTTTATCTCTTAATATTTCTCTATGAAAGGTGAATACCTTGAATTAAGTAAATTCTTCTACCATTTCCATGCATTTTCTTACAATCCTCATCCGTCCCATTAGAAAAACCATTTAGGTTCCTAACATTCCTCACTGTGTAAAATAGTTTGTAAGCTATGTTGTCAGAAACCAAACGCACTAGGACAAAAATGCTTTGAGAGTCACTTGTCACCCAAATGAGGACCTCTTCAACTTGTTTGCTAGCACTTGGGAGATGAGATTGGCCTTAATTCTGTAGTACCTCTCTTTTAAGGATCAGGGCAATATGTGTGATTAAATTTATTAAATAAATGTCTATAACTCAATGACATATTATGTTATTTCCAATAAAAGCATACAAGATTCAAATATGCCCTCCCCTACTTAAAATATTTTTTTGTTGCTGAATTCCCCTACTTTAAAATTGTTGGCCCCGCTTCTTAATTTAAATAAATATGTTGTATGTAACTAATATCAACACCAGTAAAAGGAATAAATAGTTACATGAAAAGATCCATACACAAACAAACGCAACCCAAAAAAAAAAAAAAAAAAAGGCAAGAAAATAAAGAAAAAAAAACAAACAAACAAACAGATACACACAGCTTTTGGTACCAAAAAAGGTTTTAAAAAAACCATTAATTAGCAAACATACGAAGTAAGCTTATACAAATATGAAAATGATGCTAATTGCTGGTAGATATATTAATAATGAGAAATAGCTGGAGATGGAGGGACCGCTATATCCACTGTCCCCTCTAACGTCAAGATTACATTCTTCATGGGAGGACGCAAAGCTGGATCTTCTTGAATGCACCACAAGCCGACCTTCACCATTCTTTCTAGTGTCTTCATGTCTACATTTTCATCTTCCACAAGCTTATCCAACTGTCCAGCCACAAAGCAATTATATACCCAGTTAGAAAGAAGTATCTTATCTGTTGTTAAAACATTTACTTCTATGCTGTCTCTGCAACTTACAATCTCTAAAAGCAGCACTCCAAAACTATAAATGTCAGCTTTTACTGATATCGGGGAATTTTTCTGCCATTCAGGTGCAGAGAACTCACTTGTCCCTTCAAGGCCCATTGATATTCTTGTTTGATTCGGTACAGATAGCCTCGCCAATCGAAAATCTGAGATCTTTGCAGTCCAAGTATCATGCAAAGATGACCATTCCAAGGACACATTTGAGATAGTATTACAATTGCCCCAAAAGTGGTGTGAATACAACTTAAAAATTCCGTCAGAATCAAGTATTGCACGATAGATAATAGTACTAGTCTCTTTCTTGCCAGGGTAAGAATTATTCGCCAAAATGACTAAGCTGGAACTGTAAGTGGTTAAGCGTAGAAAACCCCTTTCGTTAAGACTGAGCTTAACACCAGAGAAATAGTGTCCACGTACCAATAGGCATTTTCTGAACCATCTGTACTGTTTACAGGGGAGGAAACAAGGTTTCCATTGGTCTTCATCTGGAGACAATAACGTCTACTTGAGTGGTCTGACCTAGACACCAACTCGTCTCCATTGGACAAGTTTTGACCTCCTAATATGGTGTCAGTTGGGTTATCAAAACTTTGCCAAATAACATAAGAAGAGTTATTTTAGAGAACAGAATCATGCATAGAAGCTGGATCAGCAGGTTCTGGGCACTCTTCATCTAGAAAGTTAGCTATGAAATTTTCTTCACCTTGCTCCGTGCAAAGGAGCAGCATACCATCGCTTGTTAAGTTCAATGTAGCTTTTGAGGAGACAGGCGGGTCATCTGGATTTGCAGTCCAGACAATAGTGTTCTTTGGTTGAGTATGCATCCATATTCCAATAGCAAAGCCTTTGCGGCCTTGTGGGTAGAAAGCAAAAGCGAAAAGGCCAGAAGGGGAGAGCCAAGAAGTACGGTTAGCAATGGGGGAAAGCCAAGAACCTAAGGGTATTACATTGGAATGGTGTTGTTGGGCTTTTACATCAACGGCAAGTAGAAACATGGATACTAAGAAGAGAACTGATATAGAACCCATGAGACAGAGTGAGGGAAAGAGATATGAGAAGCGGGGTTGGTTAAGTGAATTGAAAAAGTGATTTAACAGTTTTTTCTATTTTTTATGAAAAGTTTTCTAAAATATAAAATAGATGATTAATGTATATATCCTAAAGCCACCCATTAACCGAATTAAAGCCCCAAGTTTACGCAGAATGAAAGAATTTTCTAACCAACTTCATTTATTGGTGGCAGCTGCCCCATACAATAGACCAGACTTGACTTACTTTTCATCTGTGCTGTATAGCCCCATGCCTAACATTAGCATCAAATTTTCTGAATGAAATTATTATGATCAATCAATTAATTACCTGCCATTAGAATTCCACAAAAGACCAAGCTAGTGCTAGGTTCATTCAGAATGAAATTACTATGATCAATCACTTAATTACCTGCCATTAGAATTCCACAAAAGACCAAGCTAGCGGTAGGTCATCAATCAATTAATTACCTGCAATTAGAATTCCACAAAATTTGATCATTGTAATATCATTCAGAAAATTTGATGCCTTTATTTATTTATATATATAAACACGAAATTTTATTTATTTGTTATTTATTATTATATAAAGGCATAATGTGTGTGTTTGATCAAAATATTCAAATATTTATTTATTGCAAAAAAATTACATTACCTTTTAAGCATATTCATTAGGATTTTCTATCATTCACGAAAAAAAAAGAAAAAAAAAGGAGAAAAGAAGAAAGAATGAAAACACAATGTCTAAAGACTTGGTAGCAATATGTTTATGTTCCTTAGTATTTGCTTGCGGAAGAACTAAGTAAAGCATTACTTAAAGCATAACAATAATCCATAAATCCTATATAACATTTTATTAAATATTTAAATAAGCATGAAGAACCATAAAATATATTAGATCAAAGAGGATTAATATTTCTATATCTATATATATTTGTTGAGGACAAATTTTCCACACCACACGGCTTCATTTCATTGGCGACCCGCACCACGTCAAAACTATCATGGATTTTGGGAAAAATCTATTTTAAAGCCCAAAAGAGTCCATATTCACAAAAATGATGCCGAAGCCCATGGTCCAAAACTCACGGCAATATAATCTCATCAAGGCCCATAGTTCGAGCTCATGGCACAACATCTCATTTTTGGCTCATGATCCAAGCTCATGAGTCTCATTGGGGGAAATTTGGGAGTCGTGGTTTGGAAGGCCAAGAAGTATGTTCGGTAAAGCTCCAGTGGTTCAAAGTTGATAAAGGAAAGCATGTTGCTTGGTATGTCTTCCCCAATTCCCTGAACTCTGACGGGTTAGTGTGCAATAAGTAACATTTGGTAAGCCTCTCGTATCACATAACACTTAAAATGATAAAACTCTCCATGCTCTTTACATAAAAATTAATGTCCATATAATATAAGTTTTAAAATATAATTATGACATTTCATATTAATTATATTATTATTTTCATATAAATCAATTCCAAGCATATGGCTAAATATACATTAGTATCTCATATCTAGCATTAAATGCTCTCCTTACTCTCCAAGATTTGGTTAAAATACAAAAAGACCATATTTACATCTCTAAGACTTCATCAAACATCAACCAACTAGTCTATTACTTACCAAAATTATATATGGACTAAACATATAATTTTTCAAGAGAGGAAACTTAGCCAAAAATACCAATAATAGCTCCAGCGGAAGCTGCAATAGCTTCTGCACAAGCTGTAACAGCTCCAACGAAAGCTGCAAACAGCTTCTGCAGAAGCTATAACAGCTCTAATAGAAGCTGTAGAAGCTCCAGCAGGTTGACACATGTCCTAAAATGATGTCATTTGCCCATTAATGCCCAATCCTAGCAACTGCCTGTCAGAAACAAGATGATCCCATAAAGATTATCTTGCCATTTTAGGCCAAATCATGACTTTAATGCCAAATATTTTTTTCCTCCAATGACTTTAATGACTTTATATTTTTTTATATAAAGATGTCATTTGGATGACATCTTTTAGCTGTAACAGCTGTGATTGATAGCTGTTACAGCTATAACATCAACCTTAAAGCCTCTAGCTTTCTTCTTTTGGCTAAAAAACAAAATCTCTCTAATGAAACCACTTACTTTGTCAAAGATTTTTCCTTATTTTTTATTTTTCCCTTCAACTAAGTTCTGATCTAGTTACATGCTTGGCTCTATATAAAGAGGACCAAGCTACACACAAAAGGGGGGATCCATACCTCTCTCACCCCCTTATTCTGAAACCTCACTCATTTTGCTGCCACATACACATTTTCATACTCCCCCATCTCTCTTACAAAATCCCTCTTCATAGATAACAACACAACACACATATTACAACACATCATTATCCATTACCCATCTTTCTCACACTCCATTATTCTGAAACTTCATCATTTTTGTTGCCCAAAAACACATCTCTATCTTATTCTTTATTTCTCATTCAAAATCTCCCTTCTTAGAAAACAACATAACCCATAACACAAATAATCTCATGTACTTACTACATTCAACCTTCATATTATCTATCTCACACTCTTATATATTTACAAATACATTCCTCACAAAATACCCATACATACTTTTCATATATCTTTAAACTCCATATCTCACAAAGTATACATATACAAGATCCATGTCCAATAAAGTATCTATATACTATTCCTATACATATTACAAACACCATATCTCACAATATATATATATATATATATATATATATATATATATTTCTCACCATCTCTACACATCTCAAAACATATCAAAATATTTTTCCAAGAACACATTATAAAAGCCCTTTCTCATGGAAGGCATATGGACATCAATATTAAGGCCTTTCTCTTAAAAGGCACAAAGACTTCATATTAAAATCATTCTCATTGAAGACATACATTGCTAATACTTAAAGTTATTCTTATGAAAGGCACGAACTCACTCATGTTTGACAAAAAACTAAAAGGGCATTACATGGGAAAAATCATTTAAGTGCATGATTAAGGGAACAAACTTAACCAACCGATGCACACGGCTGGGCATGCTCTCTCTCCCTTCATTCCATCATTTTTTCCTCTTTTATTTGTAACTATAAAGCCTTTAATCCTTGTTTAGTATTATTATGATGAATGCCATAATGTTTTGGAAACTATGGAAGTTCTCCCTTATGTTGACTTAATAATAATAAGGAAAAAATATGATTTTTACCATCTAAACACACTTATTAACCTGAAATTACCCTACTGCTGGAAATAATACCATACCACTAGAGGACTGATTTGAACTATGATGCTGTAAAAATGACTAATAATATAACAAACTAACAATCGTAATATGTTTATTGGGTTTTATTGTTGTCTTTTTGTCATGGTGCAGCCTCCATCTCTTGCTTGAGTGGATTTACACAACAACGAAATCCTTTGGGCTTTATTTCAAGGGCCCATCGTTGAGTTTTGGCTTGGTTACCCCATATTCTATTTGGGAACATCAAAAATTTTTCCATTAATAATATCTAAAAACTGAAGCATAGCATTTATTATTGTTACGCTCCTATTGAGCCACATCAGCCACCAATTTTTAACATTCTCTCTCTTATTTTTTATTCTTATTAATTTCCCAACTTATTGTTATGTTATTTCTAACTTTTTTCATCCCTTTAACATTTTCATCTCCCTACTACTATCTACCTTAATATCAATTTTCCTCTATCCATTTATTTTCCTTTATCTTTTGTTTTTTTTCCCTCTCCTCTTACTATAAATTTATAATTCTCTTTTTCATTCTATTCATAGTTTTTTCACACATAAAAGGTTCTCTCTCTCTCTCTCTCTCTCTCTTATTTTTGGTGGATTTTTTTAAAATATTTTTCTTGCATCTCTACTTTAGGTTGATGAATTTTTGTATAATTTAGAACTCTACTTTAGGTTGATGTGATTAAATTTTGTGTTTTTAAATTGTTATCTTTTTTTTATTCTTTTTAATTTCATAGATGTTATAAAAATAGTAAATAAGAATATAATGTTATTTTATTACATAACATGACTTGGATAATTTCGTATATAAGGCATGAAGAGGAAAGCTTTCCTTCCAATGTGGGACAAGGGAATTCAAGCCAAAGGCAAGGTTAGGCAATCAAGACAAAAATACCAAAGCCAAAGGCAAGAATTCTTAAGCTCCTACAATAAAAGGATCCTTTTATTGTAGGAGCTTAAGAATTCTTGCCTTTGGCTTTGGTATTTTTGTCTTGATTGCCTAACCTTGCCTTTGGCTTGAATTCCTTTTTATTGTAGGAGCTTAAGAATTCTTGCCTTTGGCTTTGGTATTTTTGGCTTGATTGCCTAACCTTGCCTTTGGCTTGAATTCCCTTGTCCCACATTGGAAGGAAAGCTTTCCTCTTCATATCTTATAAGGCATGAACCAATTAACCATACTAGTGGTACTCTTCATCCATTGGTTCATGCCTTATAAGGCATGAAGAGGAAAGCTTTCATTCCAATGTGGGACAAGGGAATTCAAGCCAAAGGCAAGGTTAGGCAATCAAGCCAAAAATACCAAAGCCAAAGGCAAGAATTCTTAAGCTCCTACAATTACTTTTTTTTATTTTACTTTTTCTGTCTTCTCATATTATTTCAATTCCTATAAATTTCTTACTAGTCTCTCTCACATTCTCTCTTGAAAAATTGGTTATTCTCTGTCTCTTAATTTTTTATTCTTTCTTACAACTTTACTTTATATTAATAAATCATTGTGATTTTTTAAAACTCTTTTTTGGGTTTATACGTTTTGGTGCTGTATTTTTTAGCTCCCCATAACAAGTACTGTCTCTCTCTCTCTACAATAAAATTTGGAGAATAAATTATACATATTTAGTATAAGTTTGATATGAGTTTTGATTATCATGATAATCTCTTTTATGAGAATAAATAATTTATTTAAATAAAAATTATACACACATAGACATATGTATATATTAATTTATTTTACTTAAATGTATAATCAACCTCATACAATTCATTAAACAATAACGACATTAAAACAAATGAATAATTGTCTTAAAGATTACATTTGTATATTCATAGTCTTTATGTTTAGAAAGACTTTCACTTAAATTTATCCATATTGAAGTGGATTGAAATGTTACATTAATGTTGTGGGGGGTTTGAGGATAGCATCCCTACTGGACCATGCTCGAGGAACGTATGAGCCTAGCAAGCAGATCATGTGCTGGGAAACCTGGTACAACTTGAAAGAAGGGTTTGGACGAGGGCCCTTAACAACCTGAGGAAGCACCTCAGATGTGATTGTCCCAAGATAAGCGAGAGGAGCCCTGCCTGGGAGGCAATCGTGGCTAGTGTGGAAGGAGAGAGAATGGGAAAGTTGTCAAGGAAGCACCCATCACCTCCGCATAGGTTAAATGACACCTAAATAGTGCTAGGACAGCTTGTAGCTCACTTAGCACTTCCTCCGAAGGTGAGATGAGACAAGTATCTAAGGGAAATCAACCACCCTCCTTGTAGAGGGTCAAGATGAAAGGGTAGCCACTATAAAAGGGGGAGAGATCCCAGTGAATAGGGATCAGAACCTAGAAATTAGAGATAAATAACTCAAAATTGGAATTCCTAAAGTGTAACAAGCTCCCTCAGCTAACTGAGGAAACACCAATGCACATTTTTATTTCTTTTTTACTTGTTAGTTTTTACTTCTTCCCATCAGGACATTTTCTCTGACTTCAGCCCATTGGGTTAAGGAGCTTGTGTGTCGGTCCATTACACCCATCTCTACAAATTAATCGTAGTGGGCTTGCATTTGGGCCTTGGTGTTTATTTTTTCCCCACACAAATGTGATTTAACAAAAGCGTAGTAATAATAAATATTATGCTTAAAATTTTAGATATTACAAGTTTGAAATTTATATATATTTTAACAAACTTGGATTTAGATTAGGTGTTTTCAACCCAAATATGTCTTTTCCCGTCATGTAAGTGCACAAAAATAGATCGAAGTGGACCAAAATGAACCGAAGTGATTTGAATGGACTAAATTGGACCAAATGGACAGAATAGGACTGAATGGACCAAATAAGAAAAAATGGACCGAATAGAACTAAATAAGACTGAATGGACCTAAGTGGACCGAAGTGGACAGAATAGACCAAATAAAACCAAAGTGGACAAAATGGACCGAAGAGGATGAATATGGACTGAATGGCCCGAATAGGACTAAAGTGCATCAAAGGGGACAAAATGACTGAATAGGACCAATGTGGACCACATAGGGCCAATGTGGACTGAATATGTTTGAAAGGACCGAATAGAACTTTAGTGGACAGAATGGACTAAATAGGACCAAATTGGATCGAAGATGACAGAATGGACTGAATAGAACCAATGTGAACCGAATAAGGCTTTTGGATATTTATCATTTTTATTGCATTTTTAAGGTTCATATTTCTAATTTTTAATGTCTATTTTAGTATTTTATTTGTATTTCTTAACTCAAAAATAAAGAGTTAAGCCCAAATATAATAAAATTGCATACTGTTAAACCCAAAAATTAAGAAAAAAGAAAAGAAATTTTGAGCTAAACTTGAAAAGAAAACTTACAAAATGAATCAATTTAAGGTCCAATTAGACTAAAATGGACTGAAAGGGGACTGAAGTTTTCCGAGTGGAATGAATTGGACCGAAGTAGACCTAATTGAACCAAATAGAAATTGTTTAATTTTTAGGGAGAAAAAAATTATCTTCAAAAAAATTATCTTCAAAAAAATTATACATTATATTACAATACAAAATAATTATTTATTCTCATGCATCACATGGTTTTGTGACTAGTTTATATATAATAGTGGATGTGAACAATACAAAAGGTTAACCATTTTTTCAAATGTTTAAAAAGTTTACTTACAGAAGAACATGTGTACACTTCATGAAATATCCGGTTGGTTATTCTCACAATTTATTCAAACTAAATAATAAATAAATAAATCATACCATCCATATTTCATTACAATTCAACCATCCTAAAATCCATCAAGATTTTCCCAAAATGCGTAAATATTTATATGTTTATTATAACCCTCGGTCTTCCTAGTTAGAAGCTTGGTACTCTATCTAGCATTTGCGGATTCCTTTGCGTGAGATATCACAATCAACAAGCATGGAACATTAAATTGTTTTATAACACAATACTTTGAAAGAAGACCCATGGCCATGAGTAGAAACTTGAAAGGTTTAATTACATTTTTGGTACTCAACCTTAATGATATGTAATTTTTTTTCAAATATTTCATTTTATTCGTGTGCCAAAGAGGACCCTGCAGTCAGAGGAAACATTAAACTAATTAATGCACTAATACTGACTTGGATCGACAACACCCCTAACCAAACAGTCGATTAACTCACAAGATTTAGACAAAAAACGTGTGACTCTTCAAGAGGCGGTAATTAACACTAGTTCAATAGAAGGTAAATCACGCATCCTTTTATTCAGTTATGACTAGGGGCCAGGTTATTCCTGGCAGCAGAAACAAGCCACTGTAACTTGATGTAAGGTATAATTCTTGAAAGGTGAAACTATGGTCCATCAAGTTTATCTTATGTGTACAATTGGTCCTTCGAGTTTCAAGTAAACACAATTAGTTTCTTAAGTTTTAAAATAAGTTGTATTAATCTTTTAACTAATTGCCGTTGGTAGTATTACTTAGGTGGCTAATGGACAATGACTTGACATTTTTTTTTAATGATATGACATTCTTTAATTAAAAAATTACAAATAGTTAGCTTCCATGTTAGATCAAATCTAAAGCAAACTAACCCGGTTTAAATCAAATATATCTAAAATCACAACCCAGTTCCAAATAAAATCACATACGTTTGTTTTTGGATTCACATACGCACGATGGCGCAAGAGAGATTGGAATAGAAGTCTCTTGGATTGAAGTCATGCTGCATAAACCATATTTATAATTATTGATTCACATGTTTTGATTCAAACTTTCAGGTCTCAGGATGTCACTCAACCCTATGAGTACAAAGGTCAGATCTCCAAACCTATTGATGATAGCTCAAAGCTAAAAGTTGCAATAGTTGGATTTGGAAACTTCGGACAGTTCCTTGCGAGGACCATTGTACGCCAAGGGCACAGTTTTATTGTGCGTTTGTGAATCCAAGATCACAAACGTATGTGACTTTTTTTGGAACTAGATTGTGATTTTAGATTTGATTTAAATTGGGTCAGTTTGCTTTAGATTTGATTTGATATGGAAACTAATTTGTAATTTTTTAATTAAAAAATGTCAAGTTATTGTTCCGTTAGCACCTAAGTAACACCACTAAATAGTTAGTAAAAGGACTAATATTGCTCAGTCCTAAAACTTGAGAGAACAATTGTGCTCACTTGAAACTTAAGAGATCAATTGCGCACACAGGGTAAACTTGAGAGACTAATGTTGTAGTTTTGCTATTCTTAAAATAGTCCATGAGATGAATGAATTCATCTTCAAAAACCAGTTTCACAATAGGTGTTAAAAAGTCGAAAGGACAACTGAACATAACTTGCTTTAGATGCATTTTTTGCAATTAAGTGAAAGAAAATAAGGAAAGCAGTTATGACAAAGAATACCTGAACTACGAAGGAACCTAAAACTAATCTCTATAACATGCCAATAGTAATTCAAGTGAGATATATTAACATCAGCCACGTCCCTTGATGTTGACAAACCATTCGATATTAAAGTCTCGCTCTTCTTGTTCTTCATCATTACCCCCAGCAAGTCTAAACCAAAGATCAGATTTTGAAATTGCCAAGCATTATTTTACCAGTACAGTAGCTCAGTAACACTGCATTGATAATTAAATGTTTGACATTGTTGCCTTGAAAAATTAGCTGGTTATGTTTATGTGATACATCTAAACTCATCTTCCATGTTTAATAAAAATAACATGTATTTGTTGTCAGTTGCCATGTGACAAGCAATCTATTTGACACTAAACAATGTATGCAGTGTATCTCAACAATTGAATGAGCTAGTTAATGACGATCCAATTGCCCAATTTCCACTGACTGTCCTAGTAAGTAGTAACCCCCTGCCCCAGTACATGTTTAGAGAACCATCATCTAAATCAATTTAAAAGTTGACATCCTTCTCATTTCTATTCGGCTTTCTCTACCCCAATTCCAACATATTTCATGCTTGAAAACCCTAATATGCCAGAAGAAAAAGAAGGTTAGAAGAGTTGCTTCACACTGTTTTAATTTGGCCATATGTATTGGAAACGAATCAGCTCTCCTCCCGTCTACATATCATAGGAACAGCATCAACCCAAGCTCTCATGGCTCTTGTTTGGCCTTTCTTTTTCTTTTTTTTTCTTTATCTTTTTTCTTCTTTTTCTTGGTGAAAAGGAACTTTGATTAAAAGAAATTAAGAAATGTTTACTTTTTTTGTATTATGCTTGATTTGGCTAGCTAGAAACTTGGTTACTGAGTTTTCAAGTTCTCCCCCTTTTGCCTCCTTATCAGACTATGAGGAATAACAAATTTTGGGACTTTCATTGAGGTTGTGCACGTAAGAAGCGCTTATAATTTTGCTTTTGGAATAAGATCAATCTTAACTATGATGTTGTTTGGTATTTTTTACGCAACTCAGGTTTTAGATTTTTGCTTTTGTCAATACTTTACAGATATTTTGGCAATTAAATTATTGAGGCTGCTGTTAAATTTTACTAGATAATACCCAGCACTGTTAGATTTTACTAGGTAATATCCAGCACGATACGTGGGTATTTTGTAATTTCATTTGGAAATCATTTTTATATATATTTTTTAAAGTATTCATTTTTTTGTATATAGTATTTATGATATTTTCCCACACTATTGTGGAATTCTTTATGGTCCGTTTGGATTGAGGAGGAGAGAGGAGGGGTAGAACAGAGTAGAGTAGAATTGGCCTAAAATTAGTCTATTCGCAGCCAACTCTACTCTACTCCCCTCCACTTCCTCTTCCTCTCCCCTCAATCCAAACAGGCCTTTAAAGTTTCGTTCTCTTCATATTCCTGTAAGAGATTATACCATATTATAAATTTAATATTTAAAATAATATTTAGAAAAAAAAGAAGTAAACTTTATGTTTAAAATTGAACACTTCAACTATTAAAATAAAAGAAAATAATTTGTATAACATAAAGAAAACGTGATCAAACAAGAAAAATTAGCTATATACACTTCCATTTATTAAAATTTAATTGTCATTAAATGAGCCTTCATCTCCTTTAAAAACAAAAACAAAACAAAAACTAGAACAAAGAGAATGCTAAAATTTAAGAAAGTCTAAACTAAAATTAAGAGAATTGGTCTCGTATTACTAAATAAATTTAACACGTTCTTTAAATAGAGAAGTAGAGCACACTAATTAATTTACAATCGCATATCAAAATTGTAATATATAACAAATTAAATCATTTGAAACTAACCTTAACAAACTGCAACAACTATAATATTAGACCTCACAAAAACTAACTGCAACAACATTAGGGTATTTAGTAATAGTTATATGTCTAGTACTAAATACCCTAATGTTGTTGTCTTCACTAATTAATCTCTCCAGGAATAGGATCCCCTTACATTTAAATTAGATCCTTCTTGTCCCTTTAATTTTTACTAGATACTTAATTGGCATTTTGTGTTTTATATGTGTTTTTTAATACCATCGTATTTTTTGTTTGTCACATGTCTTATGTCTAGATAAATATTAAAGAAAATTGGAGAATGCATATGGGAGAAGATAGTACTTATAGAGTTATCAAATAAATTACATATGTTGTCACACGAGTCCCTCACATGAATGGGAACGTGAAAAAAATATATACATAAAACAATAAGAAAACTACATTAAAATAGATATAGAATTTTCCTTACATAGAGAAAGTTTACATGGGGATATTAGTTGGGCATGGAGGAACAGATATGTCGGTTATCCCTTCCAACATCAATACAACACTCTTCATGGAAGGACGAAGAAATGGTTCATCTTGAATGCACCATAGTCCCACCTTAACCATATTCTCCAAGGTTCTCTTATCTACTTCTTCACTACCCACAATCTTTTCTAATTCTCTAGCAACAAAGCACTTATATACCCAAGTAGAAAGAACAATTTCTTCTGGTATTGATGCATTAACATCCATGTTCCTTCTGCAACATACAATCTCTAAAAGTACCATTCCATAACTATAAACATCCGCCTTCACTGATATAGGGGTGTTCTTCTGCCACTCAGGTGCCAGATACCCTCTAGTTCCTCTGACCATTGTGAAGGTTCTTGTTTGATCTGGCATTAACAATTTTGCCAAGCCAAAGTCGGAGATTTTAGCAGTCCAAAAATCATCCATCAAAATGTTTGAGGGTTTTATATCACAATGAATAATAGGGGCCTTACACTCCTCATGTAGATAGAGAATCCCTCTTGCAACATCCAATGCTATTCTTACTCTTTCATCCCAGTTTGGACGCCTTACACCCTTAAAAAGAACATCGGCAAGGGAGCCATTGCTCATATATTCATAGACAAGAAGCCTCTTTGAGCCCTCAGCACAATAACCTATCAATTGAACCAAATTTTTGTGGTGGGTTCTTCCTATTGCTTGCATCTCCGCACGGAACTCCCTTTCACCTTCTTCCACCAATTTCTCTAGTCTCTTCACTGCAACAAGTTTTTTACCTTTGTATAAAGCCCCTTTGTATACTGTTCCGAAAGAACCTTTACCCAACTCATCTTTGAAGCCATTTGTTGCTCTTCTGAGCTCATCATATGAAAACAAATTTAAAGCAAGCCCCTTAGTCAGGCCCAGTATTTCACTCTCTTTCAGTCTTTTATACCTTAGAACTCGAATTTTGAACATGTAAACGCCAGAAATTCCAAGGCCAAGACAGGAGAACGCAGTAAAAGCTAAGATTAAAACAAGAATTTGCACTATAACCTTTTTGCTTTTGAACTCGATGACAGGAGGCTTCAATGGGATGGTTTCATTCCAGCTTCTTTTGCCCACCTTGAAGAAAGCTACGGTATCCGTGCTTGTATCCCTTCTAGCATATCTCAGTGGAAGCTTGTATCTCCAGCAATAATACGAATCAGTGAACAGTGCTGCATCACAATTGCAGTCTTCCAAGCAAGATTGGAGACATTCTTCCTTCGTTGAAATGCGTTCATTTAAATTTTTGAAATAAGGAATATCGTTCCACATCATATTCAGTTTGGTAGTGATTTTATATGATGCTACATGATCTTTGCCGTCTCCGCACCTGCCTACTTCTGCAAAGTTTCTCACGCAGCCGAGAGATTTATGAATCGCGTCAACAAAATCGGTTCCAGGAAGACAAGCACAGTACGGTTTGTCGTCATTGAGTGTGCAAAAGCTGTTGAAGCCACAGAAACCATTCACTTCGCAAATATCCTTGTCCTCCAATGCTGACCACTGAGTTTCTGATGCTTTTAGTTTGCCAGTAGTCTCGTCAAAGGCATGTGAATACAACCGGAATACTCCATCAACATCGAGAGTTGCACGATAACTGCTATTGCTTTCTAAGGAAGTAAAATTTTTAACACTTTCCATACTAGTGCTATTGATGATTTGTAGAAGCCCTGCATCATTGAGAACAAGGCGATTTCTATCTCCACCAGTTGAAGATTCCCAGTAAACTTCACTTGCATCGTCTACCGTGTTTGCCAGTTCTAGAACAAGGTTTCCATCATACTTCATCTTCAGACGATAGCGTCCAGTTGAGTGGTTGGTCTCCGATGCACTAGAGAACAATTGACCACCGCAGGGCAGAATCTGCCCTTTCAAAATAGTATCAGTTGGATATCTGAAAGTTTCCCAAATGATGGAATCATTTTTGTTGTAGAGAGCAAAATTGCCAGAATCAAACATGCAGGCAAAAGAAGCAGAGTCCGGCGTTGTACTGATGCTGATAGGCTTCTCCTTTCCTTGCTCATCAGTTTTCAAAAGAAGCTTACCAGTCTTCGTTAAATCCAATGTTGTTGCATTCGAGGTGACCGGAGGATCATCACGGTTTGCTGTCCACACAACTGTGATATTATTGTCTATACCCACCAACCAGATTCCAACCATAAAACCATTGCCTTCCGGATAGAATCCAAAGGCAAATTGACGAGAAGGGGAAAGCCATGACGAGGGGATAATTGTGGGATGAAGTGAAGAGCCCAGGCTTATAGGATGACTGCATGGCATATGTTGAGGTTGAGCTCCCCCACCACTACAAAAAAAAGGTTCTATGGCCACGTTTTTAAAACGCGGCCATATGTCAAAAAAACGTGGCTATAGCCTATAGCCGCGTTTTTTTAGGCCGCGCTTTCTAATGTGGCCTAAACCTGTGACTATAGGACTGACAGTCCTATGGCCACACTTTTTAACCGCGGCCTAAGGGTCTGGTCTTAGGCCGCGTTTTAAAAGCGGCCTAAGGTTGTGGTCTTGGGCCGCGTTTTAAACGCGGCCCAAGACTAGGACATATGGCCACGTTTTAAACGTGGCCATAGGTCCTCGTCTTGGGCTGCGTTTGAAAAGTGTGGCCATAGGACCTTTGTTGACAACTATAGGTGAAAGCTATAGCTGCGTTTAAAAACGCGGCTATAGCCCTTTTTTTTCCTTTTTTTCTTTTTCCTATCCCAAACGCCTTAAGGACCTCCACACCTGTTTTCTAGTACAGTCACCACAAACCAAGCCCTCATTAAACAGTTTTAATCTTGCATTAGTCTCACATTTACTATAAAAACTTTGAAAGTACATACATAGTAATATCTCTTGCAAAGATAAAATGCAAGAAAGAAGGGCAATGAAAGTACATACATAGTACTCACAGTGCACTTTAGATAAAATTTGTGGTGAGGACTATAAAATTTGACATGCCAAATTTCTTGATTAGTATCTAATCCATCCTACAAAGCGAGATAAAATATTTTCATTCAATAAATCACCATGGATGGTCTTTGAAAAAAATACGCAAACTTCAATATGTCTATGTTTAATCATGATCTCCTCCATCCTAGATTAAGTATCCCTAGTTTCATTTATTTAATTAAAATATAATTAGTCTATGAATTATGCCATTAGATTTCAGTTTCATCCTTAGGCTCTATGCTAGTCTTCCAAAATCAATATTTAAATATTTCTATTTATCTTGTGTTTTTTTTTTTTTTTTACCAGAATTTTGTGATTTAAGGACACATATATAGTAAATGTGTATCACATTAGCAACTACTGTTCTCATATAGGGCTAATAATGATTAAGGGTCCAAAATCATATATTTCCAAAAGGACATTGTTTTGGTGTAATAAACAGTACGAATTGGACAAAATGACTGCATTAGTCATCAAGAGACACACAGAATGAAAATACCCATATTAGTAAGTGCTCATTCCACTAGAGCTTCACTCACAAGGAATCCCAAAATAAAGTTATAATCAATATATTTTTTTTTTTTTTGATGAGTAAAAGTAAATTTACAGTTATTATCAGTAATTTAAGGCTACAGTTAATTGTTTACAGCAAAAAAACACCTTCAATTTTCCCTCAGGTGCAAGTTAACCATCTCAAGTACACCAAATGAAAATGACAGTAGATTCACCAATTATTGGAAATTTACAGTGTCAAAGGAACTAAAGACCATTTCAAATAATTGGCTTTTAAGCTGATTAATAGAAACTACACTAAACTCAAGTATAAGGAAAAGAAATTGACATGAAGATCCAATGAAGTGCTCAATCTTCTCATCTATTTTCTTTTCAAGTTCCACATCTCCACATTGCACCTATACAACAGGAAAGGTTGCATTAACAAGAAATGAAATTGAAGGCTTAAGCTTCAACCAATCCAATGAAAAGAACCATATAGAATAACACTAACAAAGACTTGATCTAATCAAAGAAAGAGAACAAATGTAAAAAATACCCATTACACGAACTGATGCGTTGCAGGTTGTGGTGGGAGGCGAAGGGTTGCCGGAAGCGTCGCCAGATGGTGCGAACTGAAGCATCACGAACGTTCTTCCAGATGAAGCGTCGCGATCGGCGCCAACGGCGACGTTTTAATCGTCACCATCGGTGCGCCGTCGCCATCGACGTCGATCGCCAACGGCGGCGCTCAAGCGTCGCGATCGACGTCGATCGCCAACGGCGACGCTCAAGCGTCGCGATCGACGCTGATCGCGACGCTTGAGCGTCGCCGTTAGCGATCGACGCCGAGCGTTGGCGATCGGCGCCGATCGCGACGCTTCAGCGCTGGCGACCAGCCGATCGCGACGCTTCAGCGTCGCGATCGGTGTGGGTTGCGCTGGCGATCGGTGTGGGTTGGAGTCTCGGCGTCGCCGTTGAGCTTCATCGGCGACGGCTGAGCTCAGCGGCGACGGTGCTTGTGGTCTGTGTTTTTTTTTTTTTTTTTTGACCGAAATGGCTCTGGGTTGAAATGTTTTGTGGCTTTGGGGTTGAAATGTTTTGTGGCTTTGGGTTTTTTTTGGTGTGCTATTACTATTGAATGGAGGTCCTTAGGCCGCGTTTTTAGCTCAAAAAACGCGGCCTAAGAATCATTCTATGGCCCCATTTTTAAAATGCGGCCACAGTTAAGTAAAAGAAAAAAAAATTTGCCAAAAAATAAAGCATAGAGGTCCTTAGGCCGCGTTTTTAGCTCAAAAAAATGCGGCCTAATAACCTGTCTATGGCCCCGCTTAAAAAACGCGGCCTAAGAACCTGTCTAGAGCCACATTTTTAAAATGCGGCCACAGTTAAGGAAAAGAAAAAAAATTTTTGCCAAAAAATAAAATACGGAGGTCCTTAGGCCGCGTTTTTAGCTCAAAAAAACGCGGCCTAAGAACCCATCTATGGCCCCGCTTCAAAAACGCGGCCTAAGAACCCGTCTAGAGCCACGTTTTTAAAGTGCGGCCATACTTAAGGAAAAGAAAAAAAAATTTTGCCACAAAATAAAGTACGGAGGTCCTTAGGCCGCGTTTTTAGCTCAAAAAAATGCGGCCTAAGAACCCATCTATGGCCCCGCTTCAAAAATGCGGCCTAAGAACCCGTCTAGAGCCACGTTTTTAAAGTGCGGCCATACTTAAGGAAAAGAAAAAAAAATTTTGCCACAAAATAAAGTACGGAGGTCCTTAGGCCACGTTTTTAGCTCAAAAAAACGCGGCCTAAGAACCCATCTATGGCCCCGCTTCAAAAACGCGGCCTAAGAGCCTGTCTATGGCCCCGTTTTTATGAAACGCGGCTTCAGTCTATCTTGGGCCGCGTTTTTTATAGCCACGGCTAAAGGATATAGAGAGCAGAAAGAAAACAGTATATGTGGAAGCCATGAGAGAGGGATAACAAACGACCATGACAACAAGCTTCCTACATCCACTAAGGATTGTAAGTTATGGCAGCTAGCTGGCAATTGCTAGCGCTTTTGTGTTTATTACACACAATTCTGAACAATGTTAACACGATTATTTGTAAGATTGCATTTTATTGGCTGTGAAATAAATTTATCGTTAGATGCAATTTTTTTAATTATATCTTCCATGTATAATTTTTCAAGTTTTTGTAGTTCTTTCTCAAAAAAAAAAGTTTTTGTATTCTTAAATTATTATTAAAAATATGTTTATGAATAAATAATAATTAAAATTTAATTTGAATGAAATCTAATATAAATATTAGGTGTAAATACACTTTTAGTCCCTACATTTTGGGTTTATTTCTATTTTTGTCCTTATTTTTTTATTTTACTGCTTTTAGTCCTTAAAATGAAAAACGCGTACTATTTTAGTCTCTACTGTCATTTTACTAATGGAAATTGCTGATGTGATAAATGGAGTGTACTATTGACACAATATATTGACGTGACCATTAAAATAATATTAAAAAAATTATTTGATATTTAAAATATGCCGCTTTAGTTTAGTCCTTAAAATGATAAATACGTACCATTTTAATCCCTACTGTCATTCCATTAATGAAAATTGATGATGTGACAAATAAAGTACACTATTAACACAATAAATACTGACGTGATCATTAAAATAATATTAAAAAATTATTTGATATTTAAAATATGCCACTACAGCATTTTAATTTAAAATTTTAAAAACAAAAAATTTCTAATTTTTTTTTTCATTATTTTTTCGGAAGAACATGTAGATTTTTCTGTGTTCTTCCCCAGAAAATGATTGATTGTTCTTCCCTCAAGAATATGGTTGCCCAAAAAATTAGAAACTCAAGATTTTATTTTATTTTCTTGCATTTTCTGGGCATTAAAACAGGCAAAAACACATACAAAACCATGATCAAACTCAGCAATTCTAACACAATAAACTAACAAATTTCAAACAACGGTCAGACCAAAAACAAAAAATCAAAAACACCAAAACCCAAAGTTGATTCTCATCAATAAAATACACCAAAACACAAGCCAATCCTTATCAGTTTTAGATCTGGTTAGATCAAACCACGGTGACCCACCCAGCCACCATCGATTTGGGTTTAAAGAGAGAAAGAGGATGAGATTTCAGCCAACCATGGGTTTCGGCCATGAGTTTTGGGTCTTCAACCATGGGTTTTCGGCCATGAGAGAAGAGACAGAGAGCTCGGGATCTTCCACCAGAGATCGCCGCCGCAATCGGAATCTTCCACCACGATGCTGGATAAATGGGTTGGAGTGGAATACTGGGACTTGTTTCTTGTTAGCCTTGATAATGGGGTTTCTTGCCTTTTCTTTTTCTTTCGTGGATGAGGCAAAGAGTAGGAGAAAATTTGGTGTTATGGGTTTTGTGCATTGAAGGGATTTGATGTTTTTGGGTAGGCTCTCTTTTTGCATTGAAAGACTTTATTTTTATTTTTATTTTTATTTTTATTTTTGGGGGACATTTATTGTTTTTTGTTTTTTTTTTTTGGCTGAGACGTCTTTTATTGTTTTCAATTAAAATTAAAATTTGAGAACTTGATATTTGGAGAAGAACTCTCATGAAGATTGAAGAATATGACCAAAAAAATAATGAAAAGAATATGACTAAAATGGAATGCGTTTTTCATTTTAAAGACTAAAAAAAGGTAAAATGAAAAAGTAGGGACTAAAATAGAAATAGACCCAAAATGTAGGGACTAAAAGTGCATTTACCCAATGTACTTTTAGTCCTTACATTTTGGTCTTTTTCCATTTTGGTCTCTACATTTTAATTTTACTACTTTTAGCCCCTAAACCAATTAACGCGTGTTATTTTCGTCCTTTCCGTTGGTCAACCGATGGAAATATCTGAGGTGGTTGATAGAGGAATTAAAATATTATAAAAAATGCCACATCACCCATGACACATCAGCATATAAATTTAAAAAATTAATTTATTAATTTTAACTAATTAAAAACAGAATTAAAAATCAAAATTCACATGAATTAAGATCTAAAAGTTGCTTGAACAAGAACACCAACCCAAAAAATTAACATAAGATCCAAACCTGAACACTATTCTCAAACCAACCAAACACTTTTTCTTTTTTTCATCTCAAACTCAAACTCTATTCTCTCATTTCAAACTCAAACTACACGGCCACACACTATTCTTTCATCTCAAACTCTCTCTTCCATCTCAAACTCTGTCTTCTCTCATGGCTCATGCCCGAGCTCTCTCTTCTCTCATGGCTGTTCCATCTCATAGCTGAAGACTCATGGCCAAATCTCATGGTTGAAGACCTAAAGACCCATGGCCCATCTCATTCTCTTGCTCTCTCTTCTCTCAGCTCTCATCTCAAACTTGGGCTCTCTCTCTTCTCTCTTGGCCGATCCATCTCATGGCTAAAGACCCCTGGTCGAACCCCATGGTTGAAGACCCAGAGACCCATGGTCGAAACCCAAAGACCCATGGTTGAAGGCCCAAAGACCCATGGCCGAAATCTCATCATCTCTCTCTTTGGCTAAGATCGTTTAGAGGAAATAAGATCTGAAATTGATGAGGATTTGGCTTGTGTTTTGGTATTTTTGGTTTGGGTTTTGGTATTTTTGGTTTTGTTCTTTGATTTGACCGTGGTTTGGGTTTTGGTATTTTTGGTTTTGTGTTTTTGATTTGACCGTGGTTTGGGTTTTGTTAGTTGATTGTGTTAGTGTTGCTGAGTTTGATCATGGTTTTGTAGGTGTTTTTGTCTGTTTGGTTGCTAAGAAAATGCAAGAAAATAGAAGAAAATCTTGAATTTTTTTATTTTCTGGGCAACCATGTCCTTGGAGAAGAACATGAAGAACAATAAAATATTGGCGTAAATGCACTTTTAGTTTGTTATTGTGTTCTTTGTGTTTGGTTTTGGGTTTGTACTTTTATGTTCTTGTGTTGATGTTTAAATCTGTGATCATGTTCTTGTATGTTCTTGTTTAAAATGAATTAGATCTAAATTTATGTATTTTATTGTTTTTAATTCTGTTTTTTCTTTTTTCATTTAGTTAAAATTGTTAAATTATTTTTAAAAAAATTAGATGCTGATGTGGTATTTTTTATAATATTTTAATTCTTTCATCAGCCATCTTAGATATTTTCGTTGGTTGACCGACGGAAAGAACGAAAATAACACACATTAATTGGTTTAGGGACTAAAGGTGGTAAAATTAAATTGTAAGGACCAAAATGGAAAAAAGTCAAAACGTAGGGACTAAAAGTATATTTACACCTACATATTAACAAGTTGAAACTTTGTCCTTATTTGTAAGAATATAGCAATTAACTATTTGTGTGCCACTTTATGTGGAGGTTGGCAACCTTTTAATGTGGGAGGGTTTCATAGTCTCAGCCCCTAATTAGCAGGTATTGTCCGCTTTAGACTTGATTTGTTCGTGGCCTTCACGGTTTTGCTCAATCCCACATCGGGGAGAGACACCTCCCACATGTGCCTTATAAGCTTGAACCCAAGACACATGTGTACCACTACTACATTTAATGTGGGAGGGTTTCATAGTCTCAGCCCCCAATCAACAGGTATTGTCCGCTTTAGGCTCGATTTGTTTGTGACCTTCACGGTTTTGGCTCAAGCTTATAAGGCACATGTGGGAGGCGTCTCTCCCCGATGTGAGATTGAGCAAAACCGTGAAGGTTACAAACAAATCGAGCCTAAAGTGGACAATACCTGCTAATTGGGGGCTGAGACTATGAAACCCTCCCACACTATTTAAAATGTCAATTTTAATTATTGTTTTTTAATTGTCTTTCTCATTTCATACATAGCAATTACTATGTACTTTCTTTTTTAACCCTTAAGAAATGAAAAAACAATTATAAAAGTCGTTTTGTTTCAGCTATAATGACTTGTATATTTGCATAAATACTTTAGCAAAATCTAATTATTCATAACTGATTCATAATCTTGTGTAAATAATTTTTGAACTTTAGTAGTTATATTTTGGGCTTTATACTATTTTATATAAGTCAGTGTGAACGCTTAAGAGCTAAATGTCGAGCCAAAGGCCTTGTAGCTGAATTAGCACCTCCCATGTACGAAGTGCTTAGAGGTCTAGGGGGGAAATGGTTCGAATTGCAGGGTTAGCAGCATGTTGTAATTATTTCTAAAAAAGAAAAAAAGAAAAAAAGAAGAGAGCTGAAGGTCGAAATAAATCAATAATAAAAGAGGGGGACATATAAGTGTATATTGTATAATGTCCAAAAAGAGCCACATTTTGTTTTTATATATATATATATATATTTTTTTTTTTCTTTTGATGATAAAATATATTTTTATTTAAACAGGCATTTTGTTTTGTTTTTTTTTTTTTTTTAGAAACTTTTACTAAATATTTAAACGTTAGACATTCCGTAAAATTAGAAAATAAGTAATAATTTATATTTATATATATCTAAAAGTTGAAACGTAGCATTTATTGTTACTACTTTTTCCAATTGAACCACATCAGCGCTTACGTTATTATCTTTTTCCTTTCCAATTTTCTTATAATTATTTTTAACATTTATTTTTTTAATATTTACACTTTTCCAACTTTTCTCATTCTCTTACCTTTTCATCTCTCCACCATTTCTCCAACCTTTCTCGCTCCCTTACTTTTTCATCTCCCTACTACCCCCTACATTAATATCATTCTTCCTCTTTCCCTTCATCTTCCTCTATTTTTGTCTCTTCATATTCACACCCTTTTACTATAAATTTGTCACTATCTCTACCATTCTATGCATAGTTTTTGCTCACAAAAAAAAAGGTTGTTCTCTTTCTCTCTCTCTCAATTCTTTGGTATATTTTTTAATTTTCTTATATCTCCGCTTTTGGTTGATAATTTTTATATTCTTTAAAACTCTACTTTGGGTTAATGTGATTTAGTTTAGTTTAGTTTTTTTTTTTTTTTTTTTTAATTTTTTCTTTATTATTATTATTTTTGTCTTTGATTGTTAAATGTTATCATATTGCGTTATAAAGAATTAAATATAACATATAAAAATATAATATATATTATTCTATTACGTAGTATGATTTGTATAATTTGGTATTTATTGTAATTTGATATTTATTGTATAATTTAGCATGGTTTTTTAAAGTGCTCAATTTAGATGTTAAACTATGAGACTTTACTAATTTTTGTTTATTTTTTAATCCTCTGTGATGAACAAAGTACTTTTAACAGTTGTAATAGAAGTACTCTATGATACCATTTATTTAGATAAAAGCAAAGGTTAGCCAAATGAAAATAATCGGATGAGTGATAAATTTTAACTTTTGCAATTTTATTTATTTTTTATTATTATTTTATAACAATGCATATATAGAAATTTAATTCTTAGATTTTGCTAATAATTTTTTATTTGATAAAATGTTAGGGGTGGACGAAATCACAATTTATGCAAAGAAAATAACCTTAAAATAGATTATCCACAACAAATTGTTTTCCTAATTGGTTAATTAATCATTGTTAAGTTTTATTAATTTTTTTAGTTATGTTTTACGGTGTTTTAGATTATAGGCTGAAAAAATAAGGTTTGAGAAAGTTTGTTTAAAACTAAAAGAATAATTTCCAAATTTATATTCTTTTTAATTTTTCACAAAATGTTATAAATAACTTTTTATTAAAAAATGAATATTTTCATTAACTTGCCTTTTGAATTTTTTAGAAAAATTGTATTGTTTTTATTTTAGCACTACAAAATTTATATTTATGATTCATGATTGTTCCTATATTACATTTAGGATTGTTCCGATAACAAAAAAAAATATGAATAAGAAATAGATTACTCTCGATTAAATTAGTTTAAATTGTTAAAAAAATAATAAAACCACCATAAAAATAATTATCATATGTAAAGCGCGGGTTTGCTGCTAGTAATAATAAAGTTTAAACATTAGACATTGATGTGGACACGTACGATAGCACTTGCAGCATTATTGTAACAAGAATAGATAAAAATTAAAGAGACGTATGCCACAAAATGGTTGGTTAAACATGACATGGGACAGGAAACTTGGAACATGAGGTTTCTTTCCACTTGAATTGTTGAAAATATGAAAATATAAAAAGTAATAGACGTAGTAAAAAGCACATTTTAAGAGGAAAGAAATGTAGACAATTAAAAAAACATCTACTTTTCTTTCTTCTCGAAAAGGTAATGGACATAGTGAAAAGCACTTTTTCAAGAGGGAAGAAATGTAGACAACTCAAAAATTAAATAGACGTGTGTCACATTTACTTTTTCCTTTTTTGAATTAGCTTTTTTCTCTGTTTTTATATAAGATTTTATTAATTTGTGCTCTTAAGGCATACGTTAGTAAATTGAAACATAAAATTTATTTTCTCTTGAATTATCGACGATATGAAAATATCTACTTCTCTTTTCTCATGAAAAAAAAAAGACGTAAAAAACATTTTTTTAAGAGGAAAGAAATGTAAACAATTAAAAAAATATACACTTTTCTTTCCTCTCGAAAAAGTAATAGACGTAGTAAAAAATAATTTTTCAAGAGGAAAAAATGTAGACAACTCAAAAATTAAATAGATGTGTGTCACATCTACTTTTTCCTTTCTTGAATTAGCTTTTTTTTCTCTGCTAGTAATAATAAAGTTTAAACATTAGACATTGATGCGGACACGTATGATAGCACTAGCAGCATTATTGTAACAAGAATAGATAAAAATTAAAGAGACGTATGCCACAAAATGGTTGGTTAAACATGACACAGGACAGGAAACGTGGAACACGAGGTTTCTTTCCACTTGAATTGTCGACAATAGGAAAATATAAAAAAGTAATAGACCTAGTAAAAAGCACTTTTTAAGAGGAAAGAAATGTAGACAATTAAAAAAAACATCTACTTTTCTTTCTTCTCGAAAAGGTAATGGACATAGTAAAAAGCACTTTTTCAAGAGGGAAGAAATGTAGACAACTCAAAAATTAAATAGACGTGTGTCACATTTATTTTTTCCTTTCTTGAATTAGCTCTTTTTTTTTTTTTTTTTTTTTTTTTTTTTTTTTTTCCTGTTTTTATATAGGATTTTATTAATTTGTGCTCTTAAGGCATACATTAGTAAACTGAAACATAAAATTTATTTTCTCTTAAATTATTGACAATATGACAATATCTACTTCTCTTTCCTCACGAAAAAAAAAAATAGACGTAAAAAACACTTTTTAGTTTTTAAGAGGAAAGAAATGTAAACAATTCAAAAAATATACACTTTTCTTTCCTCTCAAAAATAATTTTTCAAGAGGAAAAAATGTAGACAACTCAAAAATTAAATAGATGCGTGTCACATCTACTTTTTCCTTACTTGAATTAGCTTTTTTTCTCTGCTAGTAATAATAAAGTTTAAACATTAAACATTGATGCGGACACGTACGATAGCACTAGCAGCATTATTGTAACAAGAATAGATAAAAATTAAAGAGACGTATGTTACAAAATGGTTGGTTAAACATGACATGGGACAGGAAATGTGGAACACGAGGTTTCTTTCCACTTAAATTGTTGACAATATGAAAATATAAAAAAGTAATAGACATAGTAAAAATCACTTTTTAAGAGGAAAGAAATGTAGACAATTAAAAAAACATCTATGTTTCTTTCTTCTTGAAAAGGTAATGGACATAGTAAAAAGCATTTTTTCAAGAGGGAAGAAATGTAGACAACTCAAAAATTAAATAGACGTGTGTCACATTTACTTTTTCCTTTCTTGAATTAGCTTTTTTCTCTGTTTTTATATAAGATTTTATTAATTTGTGCTCTTAAGGCATACATTAGTAAATTGAAACAGAAAATTTATTTTCTCTTGAATTATCGACGATATGACAATATCTACTTCTCTTTTCTCATGAAAAAAAAAAAAGACGTAAAAAACATTTTTTTAAGAGGAAAGAAATGTAAACAATTCAAAAAATATACACTTTTCTTTCCTCTCGAAAAAGTAATAGACGTAGTAAAAAATAATTTTTCAAGAGGAAAAAATGTGAACAACTCAAAAATTAAATAGATGTGTGTCACATCTACTTTTTCCTTTCTTGAATTAGCTTTTTTTCTCTGCTAGTAATAATAAAGTTTAAACATTAGACATTGATGCGGACACGTATGATAGCACTAGCAGCATTATTGTAACAAGAATAGATAAAAATTAAAGAGACGTATGCCACAAAATGGTTGGTTAAACATGACACGGGAAAGGAAATGTGGAACACGAGGTTTCTTTCCACTTGAATTGTCGACAATATGAAAATATAAAAAAGTAATAGACCTAGTAAAAAGCACTTTTTAAGAGGAAAGAAATGTTGACAATTAAAAAAACATCTACTTTTCTTTCTTCTCGAAAAGGTAATGGACGTAGTAAAAAGCACTTTTTCAAAAGGGAAGAAATGTAGACAACTCAAAAATTAAATAGACGTGTGTCACATTTATTTTTTCCTTTCTTGAATTAGCTCTTTTTTTTTTTTTTTTTTTTTTTTTTTTTTTTTTTTTTTTTTTATATAGGATTTTATTAATTTGTGCTCTTAAGGCATACATTAGTAAACTGAAACATAAAATTTATTTTCTCTTAAATTATTGACAATATGACAATATCTACTTCTCTTTCCTCACGAAAAAAAAATAGACGTAAAAAACACTTTTTAGTTTTTAAGAGGAAAGAAATGTAAACAATTCAAAAAATATACACTTTTCTTTCCTCTCAAAAAAGTAATGGACGTAGTAAAAAATAATTTTTCAAGAGGAAAAAATGTAGACAACTCAAAAATTAAATAGATGCGTGTCACATCTACCTTTTCCTTTCTTGAATTAGCTTTTTTTCTCTGCTAGTAATAATAAAGTTTAAACATTAAACATTGACGCGGACACGTACGATAGCACTAGCAGCATTATTGTAACAAGAATAGATAAAAATTAAAGAGACGTATGTCACAAAATGGTTGGTTAAACATGACATGGGATAGGAAACGTGGAACACGAGGTTTCTTTCCACTTGAATTGTTGACAATATGAAAATATAAAAAAGTAATAGACATAGTAAAAATCACTTTTTAAGAGGAAAGAAATGTAGACAATTAAAAAAACATCTACGTTTCTTTCTTCTCGAAAAGGTCATGGACATAGTAAAAGGATTTTTTCAAGAGGGAAGAAATGTAGATAACTCAAAAATTAAATAGACGTGTGTCACATTTACTTTTTCCTTTCTTGAATTAGCTTTTTTCTCTGTTTTTATATAAGATTTTATTAATTTGTGCTCTTAAGGCATACATTAGTAAACTGAAACATAAAATTTATTTTCTCTTGAATTATTGACAATATGACAATATCTACTTCTCTTTCCTCACAAAAAAAAAAAAAAAAAAAAAAAGACGTAAAAAACACTTTTTAGTTTTTAAGAGGAAAGAAATGTAAACAATTCAAAAAATATACACTTTTCTTTCCTCTCAAAAAAGTAATGGACGTAGTAAAAAATACTTTTCCAAGAGGAAAAAATGTAGACAACTCAAAAATTAAATAGATGTGTGTCACATCTACTTTTTCCTTTCTTGAATTAGCTTTTTTTCTCTGCTAGTAATAATAAAGTTTAAACATTAGACATTGACGCGGACACGTACGATAGCACTAGCAGCATTATTGTAACAAGAGTAGATAAAAATTAAAGAGATGTATGCCACAAAATGGTTGGTTAAACATGAGATGGGATAGGAAACGTGGAACATGAGGTTTCTTTCCACTTGAATTGTCGACAATATGAAAATATAAAAAGTAATAGACGTAGTAAAAATCACTTTTTAAGAGGAAAGAAATGTAGACAATTAAAGAAACATCTACTTTTCTTTCTTCTCGAAAAGATAATGGACGAGGCTCATAAAAAGAAAAGGTAATGGACGTAGTAAAACACACTTTTTCAAGAGAGAAGAAATGTAGACAACTCAAAAATTAAATAGACATGTCACATTTACTTTTTGCTTTCTTGAATTAGCTTTTTACTCTATTTTTATATAGGATTTTATTAATTTGTGCAAGGCATACATTAGTAAACTTAAACATAAAATTTATTTTCTCTTGAATTATCAACAACCATCAACCACCACCATAAATTTATTTCTAAACCTATTTTTAGAAAGCCCAACCACCATAGTCACCACCATAATCCCAGCCACCACCGCCCACTACAAACCCAGCCACCATCAACCACCACATAACCACTTAACCTAAAAAATCATAATGAAAATCAAAACCCATTAATCTCAAAATCAATATCAAAACCCATCTACCAAAACCAACAAGCCACCACCCATTGAAACCCACAAACCACCCTAGCTCCTGATCCACCACCCCTATTTGGCCACCATCAGCGCTTAAACTCACCCCCAACCCACCACTATTGAAACCCACGAATCACCCCAACCACCGATCCTCCAAAACCCAAGAACAAATGTTATTTTACAATTAAAAAAAAAAAAAAACCATTTAGGGTAGCAACGACATGGGTGGGAGAGAGGTTGAGGCTATGTGATCAGGCTAACCCTCATCTTCATGATCGTCGACTTGAGCATGAGACTGAGAGTGAGTGGATGAGCTCAAGGATCGAAGCTAAATGAAATGGGGGGAGGAAGAGAGATGGGTTAAGTGAGTGAAAGAGAGAGGACGGAGGTGGAGTACATGAAAAACTACCTTCACCAATGGAGGGGCTTGCAGGCACGATGACAGGGCTGTGGGTTGGGGACTGAATCTGGGCTTCACTGTTGGTAGCTCTCTCTGTCCTTTAGCTTGGGCTTGGCGTGAGTGATGAGAGTGAGTAAGGAGATGAATTTTCAAAGGAGTGGAAATGGTTTGAAGGAAATATTATTGTGTAAAATATTTTCCGGGTGTGGGTGGGGTATTCTATGGTCAAACTAATGTATTTTCAGTTTGACTTTAATTTTCTAAGTTGTCAAATACCATCAATGGTGTAAAACATTTTCCAATTTACAATTACACCCAAAACAAACACAACCTCAGTTGCTAGAATATAGAGTGGTATAGAGGATTTATATCCCATTTTCTTGCTCTTACCCTCTTTATAATATCTACCTTTTCCTTTCCTAAATTCTCTCTTGTGATGGATTAGGACATCACTTTTTATGTATTTGTTTTTAGTTCTTTTTCTATCTTAATTTTAAAGCAACTCCTTGGATGATTTAAAAGAACAAATTAATAAATTTATCAATCTGTAACTCGTGCAATGTACAAATTTTTTTTATAAAATATATATATATTTTTCTCTTTTTTTGTGTGTCTAAATATGAAATTTAATAATTATGATAAGTATTATTAAGCATGTATTATTAGTTTTTTATATAAAATTATATATTCTACTATATAAAGAAAATATAAATTTGTAAGATTTTAACGAAGAGTTAAAAATAGAATATAATTTTAAATAAATTAAAGATATCTAATAGAATAATAAAGTGAAAATTTATGAGGTCTCAAAATTAAGCTTACGTGACAAAATATTATAAGGTCAACTAAAGGTAAAATATTTTTGGTTCTATATATTTTTTAAGCGAGAGAGAACAGATAATGAGGGAAAAATAAATAAAAAGAAGAGATAGGGTCAATAATAGATATAATAAAATATTGATAGTTATTTTTTTATAGGGCAAAACTTAAGTTCAGTACTTAGGTACTATTCTTTAGGTTCCATTTTGAAGATTTTTCCATGTAGATCTTTTCTTGTGGAATGGAAATGTATTTTTTAGTTAAGTAATCACATGTCTGAATCTTAATAGGAAAATCTAAGAAACAGTACATAAGATATTGAACCTAAGTTTTGTCTTTTTTTATATATCAAATCATTACTATTATCTCATTAAAAAAAAAAAAAATCATTACTTTCTTCTTCTTTTTTTGAGAAAGAATCATTACCAAAAGTATAATAGAACAATGAGCCTGGCTTAGTTTGTTTGAGATTTTGCTATATGTAGGGACTAACCCAGAATTTCAAATTAGGGAGGTCGGAGTATAAACCCAAAAAAAAAAAAAAAAAAAAAAACCCTCCAAATAAGCATCCATATAATATTAACAAATTATTAACCAAGAAAAATACACAACTCACTCTCTCTTCTTTATTTATTTATTTATTTTTTTTATAATTTTGTTAATTTATTTTGTTTTGTTTTTTAATAAAATTTGTTATGCTTTTGGCTGAGGATTTACATAGATTACGGTTGGATTGATCTTTGTTGGGCTGATGGTTCTGGAGGAAAGGGGGGCCAAGGGGGCTTGGGCCTCTTTGAGCCCCCTCCTAGGTCTGTCCCTGGCTACATGGGATCTTTTGTTTGACATGAATGATTCCCATTTCTTCATTAGTAGATTTATGCCTTAGGTTGTATAAAAAAAAAAAAAAAGGATTTATGCCTTAGGTCACAGCCACAGGATAGAGATGGGTTTGGTCTGTTTTCCTTCTTAATTTATGAATGATGTTTATTTAGCAAGAAGGAGAAGAAGAGGAGCACGGGCTGTGTCTCAAACTCAACCCTTGGATTTTTGTTTTTTAGAATAAACATTTGGAATTAAATCTTAGTACATAATATGTATATATATATATATATATATATATGAATAGATTTTTCCTCTATTTAGAGGAAAGTTCCTCTAATCACTACGTGGTAACTGGAAACTTAAAACTAATCATGTTTTCCCAAAAAAGAAAAAAAGAAAAAGAAAAACCTGCATGTAATCACATATCTCTCTTTATAATCATGTGACTTGTTTAAATGATTTAATAATATACATAAATAATCTTTTGAATCATCGTGTAATAGGTTTGAGAAGATTCCTCAAATCTAGCTAGTTGAATTTGGAGAAAATATATATCCTAGTGGATCGCAGAAAAGTGTAATGTATTATAATTTTTTTTCTCTTTTATTTGATTATTATAGTAGTTATTAATAAATATTTATTATGATTGCACCTGTATATAGAATTATACATTGTAGTAATGGGCATTTATTATAATTGTGCATATGAATTTATATTGAGTCTAATTTGGTTAGGATGAGATGTAAAATATGATCAAATAATAAATTGTTAAATCATCTTTTCACTTAAAACTTAATACATTATACCACACCTAGATAACATCTCAATAAACTCCCAATTGAGTTTGATTTTCATATGAGAATTAGAATTGATTGAGGGTGGTTGTGTTTATTCTTTAATATGTGATATAATGATGTGACATGCTGGGATTAAAGGGTGTAAAACTTAGGTTTTAAGGGTGTAAAACTTGGATTTTACACCACATCCTTATAAAATTTAATTTCATTTATTTTTTCTACCATTCAAAGAAGATATTATGTTTTAAGATTCTACGTTGCATTAAAATATAAAACATAATTTAAATTTATTAATATATATTTTACAATAATGATGTATGCATTTATGAGACATCAAAAGTATATGTGGCACAATATTATGAAACCAAAACTCAAATATTTCGGTTTTATATATACTAGTCATATACTCATGCGATGCATGAAAATAGATAATTATTTTGTAATTATGGTATAATGTATAATTTGTTCTTTAAAATTTGTTGAAAATAATTTGTTCTCCCTAAAAATTTATAAAAAAAAAAAAAAAAATCATCTTTTTATCTCTACCAATATATCATTCTATTATTTTGGGTGTGTTGATTGATATTATTCCTTTATGAGGTGGTCCATATTCTTTGAAATTGTGTTATAGTGTGCTATGTTTTTCTAATTGTTTTTAATACAACTAAACTTTTTAAGTTTAAAATAAATTATTCAAATTCCTCATACTTTTAAAGGAGATTATCATGATAATTAAAACTCATAACAAAATTAATTTTTAATATTACTCAAAAAATGATAGGCATATTCAAATGCATGGCCAAAATTGTGTTTTGACATAAATAAAAATCCTCACTTCCAAAATAATTACTAAGTATTAACTAAAAAAAAAAGAAAAAGTCAAACCAAAGTTATAAGAGAGAGAAAGACTACTTGTGATGGGAACCAAGAAATACAACACCAAAAAACGTATTCATCCAAAATAAAATTATAAAAACAATACAATGATCTATCAACTTAAAGTGGAGTCGAAAGAAAGAATAAAAATAGAGAGACGGGTAACAAAGGTGATAAATACCGCTGCTTTATTTAAAAAATCTATACACTCAAAAAAAAAAAAAAAAAAAAAAAAAAAAACACAAACACAAACACAACTAATTCATACAAAAAAGTAATATACCAGAACATACGGCCACAAGCAAACTTACGAAGTAAGCTTATACATATATGTATATGATTGCAAATTTAGGGTAGACATTTCAAGAATGAGAAATAGCTGGAGATGGAGGGACTGCTATATCCATTGTCCCCTCCAACATCAAGATTACATTTTTCATTGGTGGACGCAAAGCTGGATCTTCTTGGATGCACCACAAGCCGACCTTCACCATTCTGTCTAGTGTCTTCATATCTACGTTTTCATCTCCCACAAGCTTATCCAACTGTCCAGCCACAAGGCAATTATATACCCAGTTAGAAAGAAGCATCTCATCTGCTGTCAAAACATTCACATCTATGTTGCGTCTACAACATACAATTTCCAAAAGCAGCACGCCAAAACTGTAAATGTCAGCTTTTACTGATATTAGAGCATTTTTCTGCCATTCAGGTGCAGAGTACTCACTTGTCCCTTCAATGCCCATTGCAGTTCTCGTTTGATTCGGCAGTGATAGCCTCGCCAATCCAAATTCTGAGATCTTTGCAGTCCAAGTATCATCCATGAGTATATTTTGGGGTTTTAGATTGCAATGGATGATATGGACCTCACACTCTTGATGTAGATAGAAGACCCCTCTAGCCACTTCTAGTGCGATTCTCACTCTTTCCTTCCAAAGGGTTCGCTTCTTAGCCTTGAAGAGAAGATCTGCAAGTGAACCATTGCTCATGTATTCATAAACAAGAAGCTTCCTAGATCCCTCAATACAGAAACCAAGCAACTGAACTATGTTTCTATGATGAGTTCGTGCAATGGCAGTCATTTCGGCTCGAAAATCCCTTTCCCCTTCTTCCACAAATTTCTCTAGTCTCTTAACGGCAATAGTTTTGTTAGCTTCAGATACATACCCTTTATAAACTGATCCAAAAGAACCCTCACCTAATGGTTCCTTGAATCCATTTGTTGCCTTCTCGAGCTCATTGTAAGAAAATGAACGCAGAGTAAAATTTCCAGCAAATTCCACATTCACATTTTCCGGAGACAGGTTTCTGTACCTGTGAACTTGTTGCCTATATGTGAAGAAACAAGATATTGCAATTACAGAACAAATCAATGCAATGAAACCCAAAGTTAGGAAAATAATCAAGATTTTTTTGCCATCCATCAAGATTACTGGACTCGGAGGGCGAGGGTCTAAACTTACATCATTTCTCCGATTCACCTTCAAGAAAATCATAACTGATAAATTCTGACTTCTACCATATTTAAGTGGAAGCTTATATTTTTTGCAAGTGCCATTAATGTAAAATGCAGCCCTACAATTACAGTCTCCAAGGCAAGACGTGTTACAGTTTTCCTGGTTTGTACGTACCACTGAATAAGGAAAATCACCCAAGGATATATTCGGTAAAGCAATAATGTTGTACGGTACCATTGGACCTTTGCTGCAACCATCTTCACTGAAGTTATTGAAACAGCCCAAAAACTTATTTTTGGGGTTTATGAAAAGAAATCCAGGATAACAGTGACAGTCAGCTTTGGAGCCTGTACTTATGCAGTAACTGTTGAAGCCACAAAAACCTTTGACTTCACATTGATCACGCAAAGCTGACCATTCCGAGTACATTTTTGAGCTAGTATTACTACCATTGCCCCAAAAGTGGTGTGAATACAGCTTAAAAATTCCATCAGAATCAAGCATCGCACGATAGATAATAGTAGTTTCTTTCTCGCCAGGGTAAGAGTTATTCGCCGAAATGATTATGCTGGAACTGCCAAGGATTAAGCGCAGAAGACCTCTTTGGTTAAGACTCAGAATTACAGAAGTGTCATCGAATGCATCAAAGGACCAATAGGCAGTTTCTGTACCATATGTACTGTTGTCAGGGTAGGAAACAAGGTTTCCTTTTGAGTCTATTCTGAGACGATAACGTCTACCTGAGTGGTCTGATGTAGACACCAAGTCGAAATTATTATAGGAATAATTCTGACCTCCTAATATGGTGTCAGTTGGGCTAGCAAAACTTTCCCACAAAACAGTAGAAGAGTTATCGTAGAGCACAAAATTACCAGAATCATGCATAGAAGCTGAATGAATTGAGTGATCTGAGAAGTCAGCTATGGAAGTTTCTTCACCATGCTCTGTGCGAAGGAGCAGCTCATCACTTGTTAAGTTCAATGTAGCTTTTGAGGAGACAGGCTGGTTATCTGTATCTGCAGTCCAGACAAGAGTGTTATTTGGTTGATTACGCAGCCATATTCCTATGGCGAAGCCTTTGTCTTGTGGGTAGAAACCAAAAGCGAAAAGGCCAGAAGGTGAGACCCAAGAAGTACGGTTGGCAATGGGGGAAAGCCAATAACCTAAGGGTATCTTGGAATGGTTTAGAGCTTTTACATCAACAGCAAGTAGAAACATGGATAGTAAGAAGAGAACAGATATAGAACCCATGGGACAGAGTGAGGTAGAGAGAAAACAGGAGGAGGGGTGGTTAAGTGAATTAAAAATTTGAAATGAAATACTAAAGCGATTTATCGTACTTTTGGAATTAGAAAGGTCACCCAAGTCCACTCAGAATGAAAGAAATTTCTAACCAACTTCATTTATTAATGGCAATAGCCCCAGTAGACTTGACTTACTTTCATTGATCAGTGACAAACAGCAGCCCCACTGGACCAACTTGAGATTTTTACTTTGCATTATTGAAGATCGGGAATCTGAAGTTTTTGGATGCATTAGAAAATTATTTATGACATTTCTGTACAAGACTGCTCATCCGTCAATGTGCGGTCATTGATCATCCAGATAATTTGAAAATAATTTCTGACAGTTCCGAATTTCCTGTCAAAGTTAAGCGTTTTCGTTTTCATAAAATTTTTTGTAAAATGATTTAGTAACGTATGCTTTTAAAAAATATCAGTAAAATTCATATATATATATATATATATATATATCAGTGGCGGAGCTAGAATTTTAGTCTAGAGGAGGCAAAATTAAAAAAACAATATTAAAAGTAAAAATAATCTAAAAAATATTAATCAATAATAATAACAAAACAATGGTAAGAAAATATGAATATATTTTGTAGTATTAAAATAAATAAACAAAAATAACCAATTCATAGTCATAGCTACAACAAATTTTACAAATTGATGTGGTAAAAATGTGAGTAGTGTTACTTAAACAATATAATGAATATATGTTTGAAATTATTTTTTGTGATTGGTGAGATGCTAATTTGTAAGATATGAGCAGTAAAATTTGTAATATCTCTAGCATCACTTAATAATATAATGCTGTGAAATGTATCATAGTGAAAATGGTGAAAATAAAAATATTAAATAAAAAAGAAAAAGTGGTGAAATAGGTGCAAGACAGACAAAAACTGCTTATGATAATAGTGAAATGGTGAAAAAGTTAAATAGTTTGGTCTTTGAGAATAACTTTTTCTTCCTTTCTTTTTCTTGGGTCACTTTCAAGTGGGTGTCCTTTTTTTTTTTCTTTTTCTTTTTTTCTCTATGTCTCAGGGACTAACTAGAATATAAACTACATATGCAAGGATGTTTTAGGAGTCAGAGGGGGCAGGTGCCCCCCCTCGCCCCCCTCTGGCTCCGCCCCTGATATATATATCACTAGTTTGGATGGCACATGCGGCCTCTTGAGAAATTTAAAATAGAGCTTATATTTGAAAAAAAATAAAATCATATATTAAGAAATGTTTATCATTCGATCAATACTAATATCATTTAAATAAAAATTTTGATTACATACAAACTTAGTATAGCTATTTAATATAAGAATATCTATTTTACTATGATAGTTTCTTAGAACCTATTTCTTAAAAGCTCACTAAAAATTTCTAAGAATGATAATTAATATCATCTTCCAACAATTAGCAATTGAGTTTTGCTAAGACATTGTCACAATATTTAAATTTTTGCAGTGAATTTGAAATTTTTCATCAAATACCTGCAATCATTCACAATGAAATTTTTATTTATACTTTCTTCTTTATCAACTACATTTCATGTGTCTATGTATGGTGTTTAGCTTATTTAGTTTTTAATAAACACCATTTTAAGCAAGAAAATATATATATATATATATATTTTTATAAAAAGAACAAGATAATAAAAGGCTTATGTGTCATCGAATTATATAAAGTTATAAATTTAGAAGATTAAAACCTAATAAATCAGTATTCTCTAGGTAACAAATAGAACAACCTATATTACCATCCCAACCTTTCCAATCATGACTATCACATAAAACTTAAAATACATGAAGAAAATTTTTTAGATGTTAAAATTTAGTGGGGGCATTTTAGACATTGAACAATAGGAATTATAAGATTCCGTTGGGTTTAACTAAGAGAGTAACAATAGGGGATATTCACTTGTAAGGACTGAATTTGGATTGGACCCAATATAGGATTGGGTTTTAGCCCAACAAGCCCAAACAATGAATTTGTAGAGCGTGGATGAAAGAATTAGATCTACACTAGAAGAAAAACAATAAAATTTGCTGATTTAAGATCATGAAACACAAATGAGATAAGAAAGTCTGTCCTCGGCGTGGCCTGAGGAACATATATTATAATGTCTTGTTGATGAACAAAGTTACAAGAGTTTACAGTCTTATTACAAAAATTGCTTGATATTCTCCGATCCTCTCCTTTAGTCTATCTTCCCATGCTATATACTACAATCTTGGTATCATCCCTACCATACACGTATATATTAGACTATGGGAACTCTTTCTTGTCCCATCCAACATCTCCCAGAACCATCAACTAGTAGCTGTAAGACTGCTTGACTACTGTTCAGGTATCACCTCCACATTAATGCAGCTAGAGAGTTTGTTGGGAGACATTTAATGTGAAGGTAGCAGCTTTTTGGAGATATTTTTTTGGCCCCCCTTTTCTTACCCTTTATCCAACGTTCAACTCTTAGTTATGATGTAACTTTGAAGAAATTTTAGGGTGATATGGCACTCCTACTGACCTCAGACTCTCGTTCTTGAGATGACCTTTCTCCTCGGACATTCGTTGGACTTATCTCGTACTATCTTTACTTTTCTCTTTATATCATTCCCCTTATAACCTCATCTAGCTATCTTCGGATTAGCTAATGTCCTTGGATTGGGTCATAGGCCCAATTCGTACAACCTTAATAGTACCTCCTGTCTAACTGGCCCCCACATCACTTGTTTCCAAAATATAAAGGAAGAAATTGCTCGGTTTTAAATTTTATGAAGGAAATTGTAAACTAACCTAAACATAAAAGCGGAAAGTGGTTACTTTTAGCGAAACTATGTCAACGCATAAAATTAATAAAATAAATAAATAAATAACAAAAAGGCCAGCTTAAGAAAATTGTACGTGAAACAGTGACTTTGGCTTACAAAAATTGATTAAATCAAAAAATTTTAGAGACATAACAAAATGTTATAATATTTTCACAATAATTTTATTTTTAGTTGTGGTGGGTCCCGGTTTGATAATTTATTATTTTATGTTGACTTATAATAAACTTACACTTTAGTAGTTGTGAAAAATATTGTGATAACAACAAAATGTTACAACATTTTTACAATACTTTTATTTTCAGTTGTGGTGGTTCACGGTCTAATAATTTATTATTTTATTTTATTTTATTTTGACCTATACAAAACTTACACCTCAACAATTATGAAAATATTGTGATAATAACAAAATGTCACATTTTCACAATACCTATATTTTAAGTTGTGGTAGGTCTTGGTATAATATTTTATTATTTTATTTTGATTTATAAGCAAATGATAACTCAACAATTGTGAAAATATTGTGACAATAACAAAACCACCATCCACTCTCTTTCTTCATCATCAAAAAATGGAAAGAAATAATAAAAATTAAAATTCACAACAACAATGCGATATATATTTGCACAAATACTATAGCTAAAATGCATTTTGCACAATAAATGCATAAGTTGATGTGGGTGTCTTTTGGGGTTGATTAGCGAAATTGGTTTTTATACCATTTTGTATGAACTAATACGAATGTTCTAAGAAAATTAAATTGTTCACAAATCTCTTACACCTAATTGTGAAAATACTATGAGAACAACAAAATGTCACATTTTCATAATACCTTAATTTTTTAAATATTGAGACAACACCAAAATGTCATAATATTTTCACAAGAGTTTTATTTTTAGTTGTGGTTGGTGTTGGTATGATAGTTTATTGTTTTATTAGATTTTATTTTGACCTATAAAAAACTAACACAATTGTGAAAATATTGTGACAATCTCTATTGTATAGTATAACACTCATCGACCAAAACACTTTGTCATAGTATCACTACGTGTAAATATTTAAAAAATAAAAATGGAAACAAGCTCAAAGGAAACTGGTATGAATGGTGTAAGGTTGAATTTATTTAATCATTTATTGGTTTTATTCCGTGCCAAATTTGCTTGTAATTTAGCAATTAGATACCCTATATTTAGGTGGGATTCATGTAAGGGTAGTGTGTGAAAGAGTGTGAAGAAATTTCAGAAGTGTGCAATTCAAGGGAGTCTTGTGACTGGATCTCGCGACTGGCAAGTTGCCAGAATGGCACACGTGTGAAGCATGAAGGGGGAGCTGAAGGGTCACGCCAGCTATTACACTACAGGACAAAACTTTAAGTCTGGCCAAGTAGTTAGCTTGCGACTCAAACTCACGACCCGTTTTAGTCGTGAGCTCGAGTTGCCAGAATGCCCTGTTTGGTTGTAACTGACTCTTCGCATTTCTCATACACCCTACTATAAATACCCTTATACCCATGAAATGTAGAGAGTTTCTAGAGAGAATTTTGAGAGAGAAACCCTAGAGAAAAACAAGATTGACTCATCCACAATCTTCATCTTTTGATTCACCAAATTTCTCTATTCTCACCCTCTCCATTGATATATCATTGAGAGGTACATTTAGCCAAATCCTTATCTCACCATACCCGTATTTGTGAGGAGGTATTTTGGTACTTAGGAAGCAGTTCAGAAGGGACCAATTCATTTTGGTTGATGCAATGGGCAACTGCGGAGTCCGGTAAGCTAAAGAAGACAAGGTTCGGCATAACCCTGTTGGAGTAAGAAGCTTGGAGGGCTTAGGTGCACTGGGTAGATTAGGCTTGGAGGGTCTTCTGCTATTCATGTATCCCAATTTTATTCTCTAGTGGATTATTGACCGCTTGGAGGGCGGCGAAGAGGTTTTTCGCGGAGTACTTCGGTTTTCTCTTCGATAACACATCGTCGTGTTATCTTTGTGTTTGCATCTCCCTTTCTCTTTACCTTTTAATTAATATTGTGTTGGTTATTGATTATGGTTTAGAGTGTGTTACCAATTTGGTTATAGCTTATATTTCATTTTCCGCACATATATTGCTTGATTATAAGCTTGTGTTGGTATTTTTAATTTTGGGGTCTAAACGTTCATAGGTGTTTTACACACTATTTGAACTTTCAAATAGTAACACTAATTTGTAGCACAACTACACATATAGATGTTTAAAAGAGAAAAGGGCTAGCTGTCATGAAACTGCGAGCTTTTTACATCAAGTTTTGTTTTGATCTATCATTGAAAGGGAGAATCTTGCTTTTTCACAACACTAGTTAGGGTAGCACATGCTTGCCATGAAAAAAGAGAGTAGTAATTAAGATCAATTCTAGATTTTATTTGTATCACAAAACAAAGATATAAATCATTGTATTTTTAAAGTATATAGAGATTTACAATAATAAAAATAGACATTAATTTTAAGAATTTTGATAATTATGTTGTAAAAAGTTAATCTCATTCGCATAAGAATTTTGATCAACCACAAAGTTAGGGTAGCTATTTAACATATAAATATTTATTTAAGTATAATAGTTTTTTAGTACTTACTTGCTAAAGACAATATATCTACTCTCTAAAACTTCTAAGAATGATAATGAATATCATCATCTTCCAATAATAAACAACTGAGTTTTCCTAAGAAATTTAAAATTAAAAAAAAAAAAAAAATAACAAAAGGCATGTGTCATTGAATTTTTCAATAGATAAATTATAAGTTTTGAAAATTTAAACCTAGAAAATCAATGTTCTCTAGATAACAAATAAAACACTTAATATCATCATTCTAACTTTCTAAGAATTTCTATCATTTAAAACTCAAAATAAGTAAAGAAAAATTTTAGGATGTTAAAATTTAGTGGGAGTAATTTAGATATTACACAATAAAATATTTTAAGAATCATAAGGTTTCATTAGGGTTTAACTGAGAGAATAACAATATGACGTATTTGCTCTTTTCCTAAATATTAAGGGAAAAATTGCTTGATTTTAAAGTTAAAGGAAGAATTGTAAACTACCCCAAACATAAAGGATGAAAAATGTTTTTTTCCTAAGTTTTTGTTTTTATGTGTAAAACTAAATGTTTTTACTTAAAATATTGTGTAAAGAATAAAATATATAAAAAGTCAACCCAAGAAAATTGGATGTGGAATAGTGAATTTTGGCTTAACAAAGTTGATTAAACCAACAAAAAATTTCTAAAAACACAACAGAATGACGCAACATTTTCATAATACTTTTGTAATTTTGTTATATTTTATTTTAACTTGTAAATAATTGACAGCTCAACAATTTTGAAAATATTATGACGACATCAAGATGTCTTAACATTTTTCACACAAAAAAATGTTATGTCCATGGCATTTTCACAACAAATTATAAGTAGTAGGTTACTACAAGTTGTTATTGGTGGGCAAAAAGTAGTTTCATTGGTAAGTTTAAATTAGAAGCAATAACAATTTACCATATTTGATTTGTTATGAAAGTGTTTTGAAAATTATTGTGGATATAGCACTTCTTTTTCACAATACTTTTATTTTTAGTTGTAATTGGTTCTAGTATGATATTTTATTATTTTATTTTGACTTATAATGAATTAACATCTCAACAATTGTGAAAATATTGTGCCAATTTGTGATCTTAATATTTTATTATAATGTGAAACAACGAGAATTGGGCAAACCAAAAATACTATAGCAAATATACTACAACTTTATGCATTCACAAAAAAAAAAAAAAAAAAAAAAAAAATCGGCCAGCAAAACAGTGAAAGTTGAATAAATCAAAATTACTGTAACTTTTCCCATTCACTCTTTTTATATATAGAAATATACATTGCATTTATAATGTAAATTTATATTGTAAACACATAAAAATTGGCAAATGTTGTACACATTTGCAAAATTTGTACAATTTTTTTTTTTTTTTTTTTTTTTTTGCAAATATATATAATATTTGCTACTTTTTGTGTGCATACAATGTAAGCTTACATTACAAGTAGAAAGTAAACATATAAAGATCCTTTAAAAGAAAAAAACAAGCTCAAATCAAGTTGGTGAACTTGAAGAAAAAAAGAAAAGAAAAGGGAAAGAGACAACTCACTAAACCAAAAATATTGTTCATAACATTGTTCATGAGCTTATTAAATGTATATAATATTTGCTACTTTTTCTGTGTATACAATGTAAGCTTACATTACAAGTACAAAGCAAACATATAAAGATCCTTTTAAAAAAAAAGCTTAAACTAAGTTGGTGAACTTGAAAAAAAAAGGGGGGGGGTGGGGGAAGGCAAGTCACTAAACCAAAAATATTGTTCATAACACTATTCATGAGCCGCTCTTTTTATATATAGAAAAAAGAGCACAAATCTATGACCGAAAAAAAAAAGAAAAAAGAAAAAAAAAAGATGAACAATACATATTGAACAAACTGAAAGTATTGTAACTTTTACACATTCACCCAACAAGTGTCACAACATTTATTTTTAGTTGTAATTGGTCACAGTTTTATATTTTATTATTTTATTTTGACTTATAAAAAATTGACACCTCAATAATTGTGAAAATATTGTGAAATTAATTTGTTGTGTCAGTATAACAATATACATGCAGGTTCTTATAAATATTTAAAAGGAAAAAAAAGTACAAACAGAAGATTGGGAAAAAAAAAGCTCTAGTTACTGTAGCTACAGTACCACTTGAACAAACCAAAGTGGCACTGTAGTAACTGTTAAAAAAATGTGTACTGTAGGAGCATTGGCCCTTTTTATATAGTTAATAGAAGACGCAACCTTTGGAGTTTGGACTTTCACAAAAAAGACAAATACTTGATCAAACCAAAGCACTATAGAAAGTGCCATTGACACTTTTTATATAGTTGGTAGAAGTAGATTTGTATAAGTTGTTTGAACCAAATATGAATGCATGAACGAAGCCTCATGAATAAATACAGCCACTTGAGGTATACCAGTTGCAAACCAGTCGAAACATGAAAGCATATATATATATATATATATATAAAGGCATAATGTGTGATTGATCTTTAGTCAAGGGAATACAACAAATCTGTTGGTGCTCTTGAACAGCGTGGGGTTAATCTTGCCTAGGAGTTTGTCATTTTTGCGGAACCTCCTATTGATGTTATGTTTTTGCTTAATTTAGATGTTTCTTGAGTGGTGTTTGATCGCTCTGTGCTTTCTGTTTCTATTGTTGGTTAGCTTTTGTATTCTTCTTCTGATTACCACCTCCCCCCCCCCCCCCCACCCCCCAAAAAAAAAAAAAAAAAGTGTGTTCGATCAAAATGTTCATAATATTTATTTAGTGTATCACTATTTTCTATCATTCACTAAAATTAAAAAACAAAAACAAAAACAAAATGCTAAAGACTTAGCAATATATGCTTATGTTCCTTAGTACTATTTGCATTTGCAAAAGAACTAAGTAAAGCATTACTTAAAGCATCACCATAATCTATAAACCCTATATAAGAATTGAGTTAAATATATGTTATTGGATTCAGATATCCATGTAAATAAGCATGAAGAACCATAAAAATATTGGATCAAAGAGGATTAATATTTTTATATAATAGTGGATGTGAACAATATTAAAGTTTAAAAAGTTTATTTACAAACGAAATTTTGTACACTTCACGAAATATCTCGTTAAAAATGATCACAATTTATTTAAAATACATAAAAAATAAATAAATCATACTATCCATATTTTATTACCATTCAACTATCCTAAAATCCATCAAGATTTTTCCAAAATGCATAATAGTTATATGTTTATATATCAAGGAATGGGAGCTTTGGGAGGAGCTTCCTAGTTAGAAACGCTTGGTACTCTTTCTTTGTAGTATTTGCGGATTCCTTTGCATCAGATAACACAATCAATTAGCATGAAACATTGTTTCTCAAAAAAAAAAAAAAAAAGCATGAAACATTAAGTTAATCTACACAATACTTTGAAAGAAGACCCATGAATAGGAATTTGAAATTTTGAAAGGTTAATTACACCTTGTCCCCCATGTTTCAAAATTGTATATAATTTTTTTTTTTTTCAAATTTTTCATTTTAGTCCTTAACATTTTATGTATGTGCCAAAAAGGTCCCCATCAACTAGTGGATGGAAAAGTCTTAAGTGGCAAAGGAAAGTATTAAACTAATGCACTAATACTGACTTGGAACACAAGTGGCATTTATATGAAACTGTCATGTGAGAAGCCCAAATTGAAGTTTTCATATATGAAATCCATAGCCCAATGGCAAATCAAAGAAGATGGGTGGAGAAGAGGGAGATCAACCCAGCTCACATGGGCCGGATTGAATTAGGTGTGTCGGTGAGTTGTGCTTACATCAACTATTTATTATTTTTTTTCAATAAGTTTTTTAATTTTTTTTTCAATAAATTATTAACTGTTCGAAATTTAGTTGTGAATAACTTGTGGTCAATATCTAATTACACGTTCAAATGAACTAGGGAATTCTTGTGTGATGATGAGGCCACATCTCCAAGGCTTAAGTAAAGAAACTTTCTTTTCACAATCTCATGATTTTGAAAACAGGGTTCTGGAAGCTTCAATTATGGATCTATTCTAGCCCCTAGGCGATTATTGCAATACAATTCAATCAAATACGATCTTCAATTCAATCAAATATGACCTTTGGAGTTTTACTTGTTTAGGATATGCATCCAAAGTTAAGCGGCCACACCCCTATCTAAGAGCATTAGTATTGGGAGTGTAAAAACTCCTCAATTACTATTTTAGCAATCCACCCACTCAAATTGAGCCTTATCTAGGTGTGAGTTGCTAAAAATTTTTAGCAACCATGAACAGTAAGTTTGTATTTATACAACTTACTGTTCATGGGGTTGTAAAGAAAAAATATATATTTCAATCTCACAATCTCTCTCCTCCTCTCACACTCTTTCTTTTGATAATTAGTTTTTTATATTATTTGATGGTGTAGTTTATATTATTTTAATAAATTGTATGTAAAAATAGAAATTAGGATGTTGAGTGAGTTGTAAAATTGGTAGTAAAATAGATGAAATAGATTTTGAGGATGTAAAATAGATTTTTTTTTTTTTTTACATCCCCAAAATCTAGTACCTAACCAAATAGTCAAGTAAAATTTGTGCGAGACAAATTAAAATATAGCACAACCAAAACCTTCCTTGAGTGACTAAAAGACTCTAATCTGAACGCACAATTATTAACTTGGCAAATAAGGCTAGTAGCACCCATACTTAGAGCATTCACATCCACTCAAATCCATGAACCCACCACATCGCTAACCTGCCACCACCGCCGCTACACAGATCCGACCTAGCTGCTGCTACACGGGTTGTCATAGTTGAGAAAACCCACTTCATCTTAATTGTTCTTTTGAGAGAGAGGAAAACCCACAAGTCAGAGAGAGAGAGGGAAGGGTGCATGAGAAAGGGAAAGTCAGAGAGAAGAGACAGAGCGAGAGTCAAAGAAAGAGGGAGGAGGGAGAACAAGGAAACCAAATAAGAGTTGCTAAAGCAGACTCTTATTAATAAAGAGTTCACTGTAGTTGAGTGCTAACTTTTTTTAAGATATAGAACCACAGATGTAGCATGTTTTTTTGTGGTTTAGGGTGCTAAAAAGCATTTTAGGGGATTTACAACCCCAAATGTGAATGCTCTTAACTCACATAAGATTTAGACCAAAAACATGTAACTTCAAGAGGCAGTAATGAACAATAGTTCATTAGAAGATAAACTGGCAATGAGACAGTCCATACACACAAAAACACACCCATTCCAGTCCCCTTCAAACTTTTAGACATCCTTTTATTCAGTTATGTCAAGTGGCAAGGTTATTTCTGGCAGCCGAAACAAGCCACTGGATATAGATGCAAGGTACAATTGTTACAATAGTCCATGAAATGAACCCTCAAAAACCAGTTTCACAATAGGTGTTAAGAATCTAAAAATAAAAAATAAAACAAAAATACCCAAAAAAGAAGCAAGGTACAGACAACCGAACATAACTTGCTTGGATGCATTTTTTGCAAGTGAGAGAAAATAAGGAAAGCAGTTATTACAAAAAATGACTGCACTATGAAAAAACCTAAAACTAATCTCTATGACTTGCCAGTAGTAATTCAAGTGAGATACATCAATATCAGAATCCCTTGATGTTGACATTCCATATCATAAAGCCTCCCACTTCTTGTTTTGATTCTCATTACCCCAGCAAGTCTAAACAAAAATAAAAACCAAGGATCAGGTATTGAAATTGCCAAGCATTACAGTGGTTCAGTAACATTGCATTAATAATAAATGTTGTTCAACATTGTTGCCTTGAAACATTAGCTGGTTATGAGGCTACTTATGTGATACATCTAAACACATCTTCCAGGTTTAATAAAAATGACAAGTATTTGCTGCCGGATGACATGTGACAAGCAATCTATTTCCATACCAAACAGAGAATACAGACCATTAGTGCATTTTAACAATTGAAAGTGCAAGTTAATAGTGATAAAATTTCCCATATTATCAGTGACTGTCCTAGTAACCCCTTGCCCATAACGTGTTTTGAGAACCATCACCTAAATCATTTTAAAAGTTGACATCCTTCTTATCAGCGACTGTCCTAGTAACCCCCTGCCCATAATTTCTCTATGGCTTTCTCTACCTCAATTCCAACATTTTCATGCTTAAAAACCCTAATATTCCAGAATTTTAAGGTTCTCTAAACAAAAATGCTGGAAGAGTTGCTTCACACTGTTTTTGGCCATGGATATGGAAAACAAAGTTTGCTTTGGATCGGAAGAAAAGATGATCACTGCCAATCAAGATTCACTTACATTCATATCCATCCTCCAACGCCATGAACAATATCACTGAACATTGCACCTCAGTAATGCAAACTCCATCCTTGATTAGACAGGTTTACTCAATCACCACCAAACATCCATAACAAAACTACTGCCAACTTGCAATAACAAAGTTACCTGCAGCTCCCATTACAGAATTTGTTTCCGTTAAATGTTAAAACTCGTTGACACAACTTTTACTTTCATTATCAGATCTAACTTCTAAGCTGTCAGCACAAATAACACAGTCCTCTTGATTTATGATATTCAAATTGTTTATATTCCACTTGAGAGAGTAAGTGAGAAGGTTTTACAAATTTTTACTTAAAGATCTTTCCATATCCTTTCCTGAGATAATTCCAAATTTTTTCAAATTCATGATTTTCTGTATTTTCCTCATCACATTTGTAGCACCAAGCTTCTATACAGAAACACGTAAGCATATAAATTATAAAGCAGAAGCAACCTTTTCACTAGAGTACCATTAACATGTGGAATTTGAATATTTCTACAAAATAGGATAGTGTGATCATAAAATTGAAAATGAACCGTTTACAAAAATTGAATCACAGATGCAGAACAGAAAGCGGAACTCAATATTAGCCAACCTATGATCCATTTATTAATCAGCTTACTACCAATAAACCATCTGTTAGGTTCTCATTGCGGGAACTTGCCCTCATGTGAATGCACCTACAAATAGGTCACTATTCACTGACTACTAAGAAGGGCAGAGAGTGGATTCTACATTATATCAGTTGTCATGTATCCATTCCCTCTATTGGCTCCATGCGCTATACAAACCCACCCACTAAGCCACACATCTCCCTTCTAGCCAATTAGACGCCTAGGCACCTTGCTACACTCTATAATCTCTATGAACTCTTCCAAATTAGCAAGTAATAAATTTCTCTTAGCAGCATTGAACTTTAAGCATTAAGGCTACATATCAAGCATAAGCGTGACCTACTTTTTTTTATGAAACCAATACAATCACTGAAACACATTTCACATACCAACATACAAAAACTCAAAAATTCACAAAAATGGCAAGACTACATTACAACATTACCTCATTCCATCGAAACTTTAGCGCCAACCTCCTTCATCTTAGCAATAATCGACTCGGCCTCCTCCTTAGTCACGCCTTTCTTCAAAAGCGTAGGCGACTTCTCCACCAAATCCTTAGCTTCCTTCAACCCCAAATCGGTAAAAGTCCTCACTTCCTTGATTACCTTGATCTTCGCCGCCGCATCGAACCCTTCGAGCTTCACATCGAATACAGTCTTCTCCGCTTTCTCCTCCACCTTCTTCGCCGCACCACCGCCCTTCCCCTTCAGTCCTCCAGGGACCATCCCTGGCATCATCACCATCATCGTCGGCATCTCAGTGATCCCCAATTTATCGCGAAGAACTTCGACGAGGTCCGAGACCTCGAGAAGAGTGAGACCCGAGAGCTCATCGACGATCGCCGAGACTTGCTCTGATGGAGCTGGTGGCTTCGATTCCTGAGCAGAAGAGGTTGAGAAAGATGGGAGCTTGGATTGGATTAGGGCTAAGAGGTTAGGATTAGGGTTTTGAGTTGTGTGGAAATTGGGGCTAGGGTTTTGGCGGAGAGATTTGTGAATGTGTGAAATGAATCGTAAATACCTCATTTTGTGGGGGCGTATTGGTAATTATGGATAAAAATGTTTATATGAGCATTGTTGGAGTCGATGAGGTTGATAGTGATAAAGCTTTCATGGCTTATGAATTTGAAGCTGAGTACTGAAAAGAAACGACTGACACTGATCTAATGCTTTAATCCTAGCCATTCAATTGATCTAATGCTCAAGAATTGGACAGCTCAATTAGACACGTCAGCGATCCGTGTGAGCCCTCGTTTTTCCCTGCTCTCTCAATTTCTCCTCTCTCTCTTCTTCACGCTTACCCCTATTCAAAAATTTCAGAAACTCTCTCTTCCGGCTGAACATGCCTCAGAATCTCTCTCTCTCTCATGCCTCAAAAAAAAAGCCACCAGTGATGCTCCGGTTACCTCTCCCCCGAAGAATGAATGTGAACCAACAGTGTTTCAGCTACCCACCCAAATTTATGAACTTTTTTTTCTTTGTGTGATTTCTTTGCCAAAGATCATCCCTTTGTTTCATTTATAGCACTAAAAATTATCTATTTCTTTCATTGCTTTTTTTATTTTTAAATCTGATTCATTTATTGTGGAATGTTTTTGAGATTTTTATAATGGGTATGAAGCCCAGTAGCAGTAGAGTGTGCGTGTGTGTCAATGGCCAAGGACTGGCTGGTGGAGATTTTATTAGGTTGTGTCCTCTGATGCCGATGTTTGGTTGCGGGGTTTATCGGTTCCTTGTGTTATGTTTTTGTTTTCATTTCATGAGTTTCAAGGGGGAAAAATTAGTGTTTACTGTGCAATCTTGTTCATAGCCAGGGATTTAGTTGTTACAGATCAATTCTCAAACATCAGTTGAACCTTGGTGTCTCTGAATTTTATGACACTGTTACTTTTGTCCATAACAAATTGTGAAAATTCAGAAATAAAATGCATCAGGTTGCTGGATTTACAAAAGAAAAAAGGGTGATGGCATTTACAGACATTTTGTATGCATGCTATTCTTGTAAAACTCCCGTTGAAGTAGAAAATATTTGAAATATATACATCATCTGAATTCAAATTAATATATTGGGGCCAGCTGACAATAGTGCCAATTGTAGTAGGGATGTCTATATGGTTCTCATTTCTCAGTAGATTTATAATGTTATAAATAAAAAATGATCGTAATGATATCTATGCTTGGTTATTTTTCAACTACAGGTTTAAACTTTTGCTATAAAATCTTGAATGAACTATATCTAAGTGTGTTAATACCCATTGAGATCTCTGTCTGCATGGTTTCTTTGTCTGGAAATTTATGAGCTAAAACATGAAATCCCTCTTGAGCTTCCTTTTTATTGGATGTAAACATCAATGTCTGTTGTGGCACACACCAATGCTAGCATTTGTATATGCATATAACAAATTTCTATTATGTTACTTGTGTGTGTGTGTGTGTGTGTAAATTTCTATTCTTACCCTAAAAAAATGATGAGAAAATTTATATTTGTGTATCAGCTTTGATCCTAAGCAATGTATAATATTGTAAATTTCAACTGCTGCAGGGCATGCCAAAGAACATTGTTATTGGCTCTCATGTTTGGGTTGGAGATCCAGAATTAGTTTGGATTGATGGATAAATAATAAATGTAAATGGAGAGGAAGCTGAGATTCAAACTAGTAACGGGAAGACGATAAGTTGAGTTCATAAGATGTTAAATAATCTTCCCAATCTAACAGGCATTCAATCTTATGATCATCTAGTTCAGTTTTCTATGATTACAATGTTCTTCCAATCTGTTATTCACCGCGTTCAAGAATTTTTGAGATTTGAACTCCCTTTGCATTTTTAATTTTAGAGTGGTCATTTTCTGTTTTCAAATATTTCCTAAAAAAAAGGGAACATAGAGTAAAGGAGGAATTAAAAATATTAGAAAAGCCTCGTCACATTCCCAGTGAATAGGTTGTTCGTGAAACATTTTCTTGCAAATATGTTCCTGCAGTATGTTTATTTTATATGTCAAGAGAGTAGGCTATAGTATATGAGAAGGACCAGGCATGTCCTTATCTTCCTGGAATTGTGTGCTTTAAATTGTTTGCAAATATCATGAACTTATGTGAAGGATCTTTCCTTGAAATGGCTTTTAAGTTCTTATTACCTTTTACAATTCCTTGGTATCACTATTGGTGTTATTACTTGTTTGTTTACTTAAATTGTTGGCCTATCTTAATTTTTTCGTAACTTTTTACTTTTTTTTTTTTTTCTTTTTTCATGTAGATACTGTTCATTGGATCACATTCCATACTTGGGAGGGCAGTTGTTGTGAATGCTAATCCTGATATGATTTGGAAGCATGAAAGACCATTGTTTTAAAGCTACGTGTATCTCTATTGGATCTAGCCAACTTCTGTTTGCTTGGAGAGGTGTGCGTGCAAAAGAAGACTCAAAAAAATTTGGAAACCAACTTTGGCATATTAACTACTGTTGAAATGAAGATACAAGTCCAGAGTACAAAACGCAAAAGAAGACTGAGTGAGACTGAAGAATAAACTGAAGAATAAACGAGGTCGTTTTGTGTAAATGAGGACTTGATGACACTTAGTGACACAACTGTGTTTTGCAATCTCTTTAGTAATTGTGTTAGTGAAATGCTTAGACAGATTAGTTCTAATTTCTATTATGAATTAAGTTCACGTGTTAGCTTGTAATTAGTGGTTAGATTAAAATAGTTTTCCTGCTTAATCAAGGAAGTTAGTTTTGCTTATTTCTTTTCTAGATTTTGTATATAAGGGATTAGATTTTTTCTATCTATTCTTAGTTGCTTGTAATCACTTTTACTCATCAATAAGAAAACTAAGTTCTATTTAGTTTTCATCTTTAAAAGCTTTGAGTTTTTACAACTCCTGAATAAGTAGAGTGTTATAGCAAATTCAATTTGTAAAAGAGGCTCTACCTCTCTCTTTGGGCTCTACCTCTAAATGTGGAATATTTAGAGGAGGCTAAACCCTAGACTAATCATACATTTCACCATGGTTACAAGACTTGCTTTACAAATATAATACTTTGCTTGCACATCAAGTAGAAGTAGGATTGGGGCCTTGACTTGGATTGGGCTTGTTATCTTTTTTTTTTTTTTTTTTTGATAAGTAATAGGACTTTTATTCAACAAGAGAAACGCAAACAGCCATTACAAGTGTTCATGATGGTGAACACAAAAAACAGCAAACAAAAACAATTGAAAACAGAATAAGAAAAGCAACTTAAGAGGCACAACTAAGGGTAGAAAAGAATTCCAAAGAAAAAGAACAATTTGAATAACCCCAGCACTTAGCCCATTCAAAAAGAGTATTTCGGCTGAGCGCTTGTAACTGATCTAGCATTCTCTCCAGAGCCTCAAAAGAGCGCTGGTTTCTTTCCAACCAAACAACCCACATCAAACAACCAGGAACCATATTCCATACGTCCGAAGCATGATTTCCCAACCCATTACTCCAACAAGACACCAAACTCACCACAGAACCCGGCATGACCCATTGAATCCCAAAAGCTTGTAACATTTGCACCCATAAAGCATAAGCTATTGGACAGTGAATGAGAAGATGGTTCACAGATTCCGCAAAACAGCAACACATACAACACCTATTCGCCAAATGGAGGCCTCGGAGATTATCCAAGGTAAGGATCCGGCCATGTGCTGCGGTCCACAAGAAGAAAGCCACCCTCCTTGGCACCTTGACTTTCCAAATCCCCTTCCATGGGAAGTGAGAAGGAGCTGTACCCCTGATCTTAAGATAGAAGGACCGAGTATCAAACTTACCGTTCCTACTAAGACACCAATGGGGTTTATCCCATCCAATACCTCGTGGGATCCGAGATTGAATGAGTTCTAGGAAAGAGAAGGCAGCCTCAAATTCCCTCTCATGAAAATTCCTATAAAATCTCACATTCCAACATCTACTACTCCTATCCTCTTGATGATCTAACAAGTCAAAAATACAGGCTTCCTTGTCACTAGAACACGCAAATAATTGAGGATAGAGCATTTTAAGAGAGAAATCCCCAACCCACCTATCATGCCAAAAATGAATACGGGAACCATCACCCACCACAAAAGCTAAGTGTTTGGAGAATCTCTCCCAACCGACATTAATACCACGCCAAAGGCCACACCCCGTGTGCCCTTCTACAATCTTTAGTATTCCACCCCCCTTGATCCTTGCCATATTTGATGGCAATAACCCTCAGCCAAAGACTAGTTCCTTCTTGGCCAAACCTCCATAACCATTTCCCTAATAGAGCTTTGTTGAAGTGACCTAACTTCCTAACCCCCAAACCACCCATCTCTAGAGGTGAACACACCTTCTCCCAAGCCACCAAAGAATTTTTAAAACGCTCCTCCGAAGACCCCCACAAGAAATTCCTTTGAATACGCTCTAATCTGTCAGCCACAGCTACAGGGATGGTAAATAAGGATAGATAGTATGTGGGAAGACTAGAGAGGGTACTCTTCAGGAGAGTAAGTCTACCACCCTTAGACAAGTAAAGACGCTTCCAACCAGCTAGCTTCTTTTCCATCTACTCCAAAATGGGGTTCCAAATGGATGCAGTCTTGTACGAGGTGCCCAAAGGCATGCCCAAATATTTCATGGGCAAGCTACCCACCCTACAACTGAGAATATTAGCCAAAGCATCAATATTACCAACCTCCCCCACCGGGACAATCTCACTCTTCCCCACATTGACCTTTAATCCAGTAAAGGCTTGGAAGCAAGATAAAGCCAATCTAATAGCCAATAGCTGATCTTTAGAAGCATCACAATAGAGTTCACTGGTCCCACATGAAAACCATGAAGCAGACCACTATCCTCAGTTTTCTTAAGGATTCGAGATAAAACTTCCATAACCAAAAGGAAAAGAAAAGGGGACAAAGATCTCCTTGTCTCAACCCACGAGAGCTTCCAAAAAAACCTGTCGGGGAACCGTTCACAAGAACTGAGAAGTGAACAGTAGAAATGCAAGCCTTAATCCACTCCCTCCACTTCAACCCAAAGCCCATCCTATTCAACAAGTAAAGTAGTGCATCCCAATTAACGTGATCGTAAGCTTTTTCGATATCTAGCTTACAAACTACACCCGGGGAGTGACATTTCAATCTACTATCCAAGCACTCATTCGCAATTAACACTGAGTCCAAAATTTTTCTTCCACCAACAAAGGAATTTTGGGTCTCCGAGATCAAACTGTCTAAAACCACCCTTAGCCTATTCGCCAACACCTTAGACAACAACTTGTAAACACTGCCCACCAAACTAATAGGCTGAAAATCCTTGATATTGACAGCATCAGATTTCTTAGGAATAAGAGTGAGGAAAGAAGCATTAAGAGACCTTTCAAACACTGAATACCTATGAAAATACTTGAAAACAGCCATCACATCATCCTCCACCACCTTCCAACATTTATGAAAAAATGCCATGGTGAACCCGTCCGGGCCAGGGGTTTTATCCCCCTCCATCTTTGCCAGCGCCTGAGAGACTTCTTCTTTCGAGAACTCCCTCTCAAGAGACAACCTATCATCCTCCCCAATACTAGCAAAATCCAACCCATCCACAGTTGGACGCCACATGTCCGTTTCTGTATACAATTCCTGATAAAATTGGACCACCTGAGCCCGCACATCAAGTTCATCCTCAAATAATACCCCATCCACCTCAATACTACTAATATGATTAGCTCTTCTATGAGAATTTGCTAATCTATGAAAGAAGCATGTATTGTTATCACCTTCCTTCACATACAGAGCTCGGGACTTTTGTCTCCAGAAAGTCTTTTCCATGGAAGCTAAAACTTCAATCTCACCTTTAACCTGAGTACGGCGAGCTTGATCCTCATTCGAAAGGCCTAGAATATCTTCCTTGCCATCCAAACCCAGTAATTCAGACAACAAACTCTTCTTCTTAAAAGCCAAATCACCAAAAACCTCCTTATTCCACTTTTTTAGATCTTCTTTAAGAGCCTTTAATTTCTGAGCCAAAACAAAGCTAGGTGATCCCGTAAAGCAATACCTAATCCACCACTGTTGAACCAACTCAACAAAGCCCTTCACCTTTAACTACATGTTCTCAAACTTAAAAGCACCGTGCCCCTTCCCCACAACACCAGATTCAGCCAAAATCGGGCAATGATCCGAAATAACCCGAGGAAGCACCCTCTGGGACACATTTCCAAAATGATCCTCCTAATCAGCAGAGACCAATGTCCTATCGATATAGGACATAGACTTCGGTTTGGAATCCCTAAACCAAGTGAAAGAAGCCCCCTCTAATGGTAAATCCACTAGGAAATTATTCTCTATAAAATATGAAAAAGCAAACATGGTTGGGCTGAAAGAGTCACAGCCAAGCCTCTCGCAAGGATATCTAATAACATTAAAATCACCAAATAAAAACCAGGACATGTTCCAACGAGTACGCACCCTTGATAACTTCTCCCATAAAACAGCCTTGAGAGGGTCTGCCTTTGGACCATAAATACCATTACAAACCCATTCAAATCCATCCATAACACCCCTAAAAAGAACACTAACTGAAAACTGACCAACCAACACATCAATTTTCTCGACCACCCGCTTATCCCAAATCAGCAGAACCCCCCCAGATGATTGAACCGCATCCAAGACAGCCCAATCATTGAAAGGACTACCCGATAAGCTTCGCAAGACAGCAAATTTTACCGAAGAAGGCTTAGTTTCCTGGAGACAAACAATATCACACCTCCATTCCTTAAGAAGATTCTTACAAACCTCTCTCTTACGAGGATTATTCAACCCCCTAACATTCCATGAAAGAAGTCTTAAAGTCATTTATAACTACCAAAAGCCCCCAAATTGTTCGACAAAACTCTATAACGAGAAGAGGAACCATCGTAATTTACTGTGGAAACTAGACCTTGAAGTTCTCTAAGACCTTTCTGACCTGGGTTAATAGGTCTACGACCACTTCCCTTGTTAACAATCTTAAGACATTCTTGTTCTAGAAGAAGAAATAAAGCCACACACTGAGCTTCATGCCTTACAATAGGAAAGCCCACCATTTTGCAAAAACTACTCATTATATTGGACACCCATTTAGACTGTGCACCCTCCTCCTCTACCCTGTTCAACACCATATCCTTCGTTGCCTTAGGATCCCACCGAGACAACGGTACACACTCTAAAGGGCCACACTCATGCTCCCCACTGCCAGAAAGACCAGAAAACTCATTACCTGTGTATGGGTCACTACCGTCATACACCTCGGTCTGAGACTCCGAAAAAACATCACCCACTTCCTCCACAGACCAAGGATCCCCCTCTCTACCCAAGTTAGCCAAGATAGAAAAATGATTGGAGTCAACCCACCGAGTACCCAGTGGCAGAAACGACCTTGAGCCCACATAACCATGATCCCAATGGAATCGCGACTCCACCGCTGTATTCGAATCTGCGGAATCACCTTCCCTCCCTAGGTGTGACGGCTTCGGGTTGGAAGTAAACGTCTCCGTAGCTTTATCGGGGATGGGAGAGGGCATTTTGACTCCCGTCGTAACCTCTAGACTTGCCAAGACCACCGATGGCTTCATCAAAAGCCTTGAGCTCTCACCCAACTCATACCCATTCTGATCGCTATGGAGACTCACGCCCAAATCACCAGAATAAGAATCCACTAGCTGGGCCTTATTTATTGGGCTAGGTAAATGAGCTTTGACTTTCATAGCCACATCATTAAAACTTAAACAACCAGGCCCACTAATAATGGGCTTAAAAGACTTTTTTGGGTTCAACCAAGACACCATACGTTTCCCTCCATCAGCTTTATTCACCCTCAAAGCCAGGTTGGCAGTAGTCAACTTAAAAAAGAATTCACGTGTGGGTCTCCCATTCTTGGTAGTTACAGACACACCAGAAACTCCCTTCAGCAAGTTATTACCAGAACCAGCTTTAGAAATCTCAAAGTCTCTGATTTTCTGCTGGTTACCAAATTTGAAAAACATATTCCCTCCAAGTCCACCTCCATCTGTCGGACCACCAGCAGCAGCTTCATCGGAGTTCCCCCCTTTCACCCAAGTAGTGTTTGGACCTGATAGGAATCTCTCCAACTCTTTTGAGAACAAACACCACCCAAACCGGTTTGAACTTGTAGGTACCATAACACAACCACGGCGAGCTTCACCATAATATATAGCTATCTCCACAAAGATTCCAGCCTTATTCAACCGTCCCCGAAATTCAAACAACTTATTGTTTTCTCTATGCCATTTGCATAAAACATCTGTTCCTGGAACCCAATCACGGATATCAGCAAAACATGAGAGAAACCATTCCAATCCTTTATGACTCAACCAAACAGAACTTTTAAAAGCCCGATGGCTTTCGTGTACAGCATAAGAATCTGCCCGCCCGTTATCAAAAGAGAAGGAAAAGGTTTTGGAGGCAATGTGAAAGGAGCCAAAACTGCCCTCTTTGCCCTTAGGAGATTTAAGAGCTGAGAAAGGGAAGGGCAAAAAGTTAGGTAGGGGTGTGGGTGATAAAGTGGTGGTTGGTCTAGGTAGTACAGGTGGGTGTAAGGGCCGGTCTGACATAGGTGGGGTGATCAGAGAAGGAGAAAGAGAAAGAGGTGGACAGAAAGAGTGATATGGAAAAAATACCAAACGGTGATGGGAATGGTGAAGGAAAAAGATCAGGGAGAAGAAGGGGTGGCTGGTTGAAAGGCAATGGTAAAAAGGGGGGCAAAGGAGGGAAGGGTGTTGGCTGAGAGATGGGGTGGGAGGGGGGAGGTGGAAGGGTCATGAGTTCAGGGCAACCAGCTCTTGGAGTACTATCTGAACGCAGTCATTTTCCCTCTTAAAACAAGAATTGATTGGTATATTCAAATTATGGAGAAAAAATTGTTGTTATCTTTAACAACATAAATTTTATGTAAAAAAAAAAAAAAAAAAAAGAAGGTTTTTAACCCCTTTTTGTTTGTTTTGGAATCCATATGTCACTATTACATCTGTAGTTGCTATCAAATACAAGGATGGAATTCTTATGGCTGCTGACATGGGAGGTTAGATACTAAATCAGTTCATAATTAATTGCAATTTCATATATTCATTTTTTTTCTTCTATTTATGACTTGATTGATATCGTTCTTGGACCCCTTTGGCTGCTGAGAAATTTAAGAAAGTGAATAAAAGAAAAGAAAAAGAACAAGAATATAGTTTTGGTTTTGGTTTTGGTTTTGGTTTTATATTCACAAAGGCAAATTTGCTATTAATCTTCTATTTTTGACATGGTTAATGCATATTCTACTAGTGTTTTTCTCTATGATATACTTTAATTTCAAATGCTTGGACACATTCAGTCCATGGCACTTGCAAAATGCGTGAAACATGTCAAATCAAAGAATGAATGCTAGCCAAAGATGGTTACATTTTGCTTAGTGGATGATTTCTCACTTTCCCTCTCTAGGACTTTTTTATTTTTCTTTTATTTTTTTAAAGATTTCCATTAATTGCTTCTCTTGGAAGATAAGTTTTCTGCTAATTTTTAAGCGTCCCTCTTGTATAATCATGGTGTGCTTTGGAGACATGCCCCTTTTGGTCTTTTTTTAATGAAGTTATGTTACTTGAATTTATTAAGTCTTTGATTTTCCTGTTCGACCATGGTTTTTTTTTTTTTTTTTTTACCTTGTGGCTGACCATTCCATATTGGTGGATTTTATTATTATTATTTTGTGCTTTCTTTCCAGTTTTGTAAATACTATCATCTATGGTATGCGTAGTGTGCAACAGATAACTTCAAAGGAGTGGCAATGTAGCACACACTCCAAAGTTTCAGCAATTCATTTGGGAGTCAGGGTTAGGGTGGTTGTACATTGTGTTTGCTGATTTGAGGGCAACTAATTCTTCTGCCTTAGATCCCAGATATAGACATGGCAATTTATTTTCTGTCTGAATCATATGGCAATTTGTTTACTTGTTAGATTAGTGACTAGATGTGTTCTATCACCTATGGTTACCATCATCTACCGTCAACTCTTTTCTTCCTGTTTTGGTTTTTCTATACTGCCTGAGGTGCATCTTTATTTGTGAGATATATTGTATTTCTCCTGACCCGGAATTGCTATTAACTTGTTCCAGAACTTCTGATTTTGGATGTCATGACTTATTAGAAACATTTTAGGATATGCACTTTTTTGTGCTCATCTATAACAATTAGATACTTTTCTATTGGTTTTTCATTATCATGTATGGATTAATTGGCAGGTTCTTATGGATATACCTTGCGATACAAGAGTGTTGAGCGATTGAAGCCAATTGGAAAACATTCTCTTCTTAGTGCAAGTGGAGAAATTAGTGATTTTCAGGAGATTCTACGTTATCTTGATGAGCTAATGTACGCAGGTTGTTTAAGAGGAAAAAAGTACTTGGAAAGTAGCAAAAGTTGGAACATCACAATTTTTGTCCTTCCTTGTTATCTTTTCTGGGTATTTGTGTTTGCTTGTATTGTTTTCTACTTGCTAAGTGATTGTTGGTATCGGGGATTATTTTTGCAGTCTATATGACAACATGTGGGATGACAGGAACTCTTTAGGTCCTAAAGAGGTGCACAGCTATTTAACCCGAGTGATGTATAATAGGCGTAACAAGTTTAATCCACTATGGAATTCACTTATACTTGGTGGAGTGAAAAATGGACAGAAATACCTTGGCATGGTAAACCTCAACTACACCTTTTAATCGTTGCAGAACTGTAAGCAATTTGCATTTAAGGATATTAATCAATCTGTAATTTGTGATTCTTATCCAGGTCAGCATGATAGGCGTAAATTTTGAGGACAACCATGTGGCCACTGGATTTGGGAATCACCTTGCAAGGCCAATTCTTCGTGATGAGTGGCATAATAACCTGAGCTTTGAGGATGGTGTTAAGTTGCTGGAGAAATGCATGCGTGTACTTCTATATTGTGATACTACTGCTGTCAACAAGCTCCAGGTTTGGTTCCTCATTATTGTTCACTTAATGGTTTCTGTTACATACCAAAACTCTTAGTGTATAAGTAATGGGCTATGCAACGATATAGCATGTAACATAATCTTTTTCTAGTTGTTTGACCTGTCAGCGAAGCGAAGATTGTAGTTTCACTGGTTTCCACAACTTCTCTGCATGCTTTGTTGTTTCTTTCTTATTCTTCTTCTTCTCTCTCTTTTTGGTTTATGCTCATCAAATTTTTGATCATTTTGTGTCCATTTTTTGGGGTGAAATTTGTATATATTCCACACGATTTTAAATCATTTAGTTTTATTATCTTTTGAAATTGTAACTTTAAGAGCATTTGCAGCAGTGGAGCTAAAAAACTATAATGCTATTTTAGCTCCACCAATATAGCAAAAAAGGCTTGCAATAGTGGAGCCAAATTCATAAAATTTAGCTGATTTGCTACAGTGCACATCTACCTATAGATGTGCACTGTAGCACTCATCTAAAAAAAAAAATATTTTTTTTAATCCAACACCCGATTAAAATAATAAAACTCACCTTATTTTTTTCATTCTTTTATTCTATATCTCCACTGTGCACTCATCAGATCACTCATCTCTCTCACTCATCAAGCACTCATCACCGTGGCCGTCTCAGCCCAGCCCAGCCCACGCCGTCGCAAGCTCTCATCTCTCTCACTCATCAAGCTCTCCACGCTGTCACCGTCCCAGCCCAGCCCACGCCGTCCGTCGCTGTCCCAGCCCAGCTCACGTCGTCGCAAGCTCTCATCTCTCTCACTCATCAAGCTCTCATCTCACTCATCTCTCTCTTTTCTTTTGTAGTGAATTTTTTCATGGCTTAATTTTTCTGGGTTTAGTGTTATTTTGTGGTGAAAAATGGTGTTGTTGCTATGTTGATTTGGGTAAATGGTGTTATTTTTTTTGCTTTTTTTGTTGGGTATAACATCTAAATGGAGGAATGTATTGGGAATTTTCTGTTTGCAGGAATTTGTTGTGTGGTTTCTATGGTCTCTGTAATTTGTGCAGGGAAGTTTACATGTTTGGGTGGTCACTGTAATTTGTTGTGTTGCACAAAACCACATGAATGTATTGGGTCACTGTAATTTGTTGTGTGGTCTCCGTAATATAAATGTCTCTGTAATATAAATCACAAAGCTCTTGGTGACATTTGAGAAAGTAATTAATTCAAATCATTATAGCTAATTTTATTTTGGGTTTTATAATTTCTTTGGCGAAAAGCAGACAATTTGAACTTTCATACATTATAGGCTTTCCTAAATTCGGTGAATTAGAAATGCTAATAGACAGGACCTACAGTACACAGAAAGTCCAGCTTACACATCTTTTCACCATGGTAAATTAAGCCCATCAATCCTATGTAGGAATAAAATAGTTAGCAAATAATTTATGTCCCTATATCAACCAAATACGAGGATTCTGAAAGCCTTTTTTTTTTTTGGGAGGATTCTGAAAGCCTAATGCTCACAACTGACCCCTAATTTGAAATGCCAGCATTCTAGAACAAAGAAACTGTAAAAGATTACTTGAAGCATTGAGCTAGTATTTTCCACCATTACATACTATTGCAAGCTTGTTGCTCCAATCCTAGTAAAATTTGATGGGAGAAATTGAAATGTAATATAAATGTATAAATGTATACACTAATGCATATCTCTATAAGCATTACATACTATAAGCACTAATGCATATCTCTATAATTTGTCTATAAATGTAAGATAAATGTCTCTGTAATTTGTTGTGTTGATATAAATGTTAGTTTGGAAATTTTCTGTGTGCAGGGAAGTTTATATATATTTTTTCTAATTTTATGGAGTCACATAGGGACACAAAGTTACATAGAGACCTAACATTTATCACGGGTATCATGAACGGGGATATAGAAATTGACTCACAATTTTTGGAAACGTCTCAAAATACTCCTGTGTCAGTTTCTGATTCTCCACCTCCACCTTCACCACAAGTTGAAAATTACTCTTCTACAAAAGGAAAACGGGGCTCTAACTTTACTGTAGAGGAAGATAAACTCTTAGTGGCAGCATGACTCAATACTAGTGCTGATGCCATAAACAGTAATGAACAAACACAAAATACCTGTAGTCAAAAAGTTTGAGAATATTTTATGCAGTACAATACATCCGGTACCACACATACTGTTATCTCCTTGCTAAGTCATTGGGGTACGATTAGTGAAAAGACAAATAAGTTTGCTGGGTGTATGGCTTAAATTAACGCACTTCATCAAAGTAGTATAACCGAAGAAGATAAGGTATAAATTATATTACAATAGTGTTAACATGTCCATTCACCAATAGTTTGGAGATATTAATCATGTTATATTTGTTTCAATTTTTTTTAGATTACCAATGCGAAGGCTTTGTATTTAGAGAAGCACAAGAAACCCTTTCTTCTTGACCATTGTTGGCTCATGTTAAAGGACCAACCAAAGTTTGCCGATCCTAACAGTGCTAGATTGAGATCATCCGTGCCTCCAACTTTAGAGGCAATATCTATTAGTGAAGGGGATTGTGGGTCCGGACTTGGTGACACTTCCAATTTTGAGAGACCTATTGGTAGGAAGGCCAAAAAGGCCATCCCAAAGAACAAAGCCACTGGAAAAGATGTAGGGGAATATTTGAAGAAAAAATTGAAATTGATTGAAGATGTAACTCGGTTGGAAGAGGAAAAAATGTCTTTTGAGAGGGAAAAACTTGAGATTGAAAAGGAAAGTAGGGAAGAAAAACTTAAGATTGAGAAGGAAAGAATGATGATTGAGGAGAAAAAATGTGAGCGGGAAGAAAGGTTAGAGGAAGAGAGAATCATGATGATAGATACAAGTGGCTTAACCAGAACACAAAAAGCTTTTTATGAACAACTCCAAGAGGAAATCATGGCAAAACGAAGATCACGTAATTAATGGGTTTAATTGTACTTTGGATGTAGTTTAGACTTTTATGTATTTTGTAGTGGCTTATGTCACTTGATGAATTATCTTAAACTATATGTATGTATTTGTGTTGTGACTTGAAGTGTAATCTAACAAAGACTTTGAAGTGCAATCTTTTTTATCTTTTGTTAAATTCCATTTGATCTTGTAATAGGCATTGATATAATTCTTTGATCCAATGAAACTATTATTTGATCAACTATAAGTATTACAGCCACTATGAGTGCCTATTATATATTTTGCTATTATATATCTTGCTGTTACAGCCACTATGAGTGTCTTTCATCCAATTATTTCTATTCATTGAACATTCCTAGTATCATATGCTTGGTTTTGAGATGACAGGTTTTAGAATAAATCTATGAACAATGAGCATTCATAGTATTTCCAAGTTTTTTTTTTTTTAGATGTATGTGTTTGTGTTGTGATTTGTGCGTGAATTAGTTATATTTATTTTGTTGTGGTTTATGTCACTTGATTTTAATCTTGCATCTATAGTAATAATTGATTTCCAATTGTCTTGAAGATTGCATCCATGAATCACTATTTGTTTCGCAAGTTCCTTCTTGATGACTCAGATGAAGATGAGATAATCGAAGAATTTGTTGTGGAAGCATCACAACCTAAGCGTCATCGTCGTTCTATCCATCGTAATCATTTGGTAGGCCATGAGAGGCTTTTTCTTGATTATTTTGCTCCCACACCAATATATCCACCCGCTTTATTTCGTAGGAGATTTCGGATGAAGCATTCTCTTTTTCTTCATATTCAATCTCAAGTTGAAGCTCATGACTCTTACTTTGTTCAAAAAAAGAAATAGTGCCAACAAACTTGGTTTATCTTTATTACAAAAGATAACTGCTGCACTTAGAATGCTTGCGTATGAAGTATCGGGTGATTTGATAGATGAATATGTGCAGATTGGAGAAACTACTACATTAGAAAGTTTGAAAAAATTTGTTACTATAGTAATTGATGTTTTCTCTGAAGAATACTTGAGAAAGCCAAACAATGAAGACATTGCTAGACTGTTAGCTCACGGCGAACGTCGAGGTTTTCCAGGTATGTTAGGTTCAATTGATTGCATGCATTGGAAGTGAAAAAATTGTCCATCTGCATGGAAAGGTCAATATTGTGGTCATACACGTGAGCCTACTATTATTTTGGAGGCAGTAGCATCATATGATCTTTGGATATGACATGCATTTTTTGAGTTACCTAGGTCAAATAATGATATTAATGTGTTAGAGCGATCTCATGTATTTAATGAACTTGCTGAAGGACGTGCTCCTACAATACATTACTCAATTAATGGTCATGACTACACTATAGGATATTACCTTGCTGATGGTATATATCCAAAGTGGGCAACATTTGTGAAAACAATCCCAGCTCCACAAGGACAGAAATATAAATTATTTGCAGCAGCCCAAGAGGCGTATAGGAAGGATGTTGAGCGTGCATTTGGAGTGCTTCAAGCACGTTTCGCAATTATCCGTGGACCTGCACGATTTTTTCATCTTGAAACACTAAAAAAAATCATGAAAGCGTGTATAATTCTCCATAATATGATTGTTGAAGATGAGCGGGATGATAATGAAGTGGTAGATTTGGATTATGAACAAAATGATGGAGTGGATAATCCTCTTCTGCAAATGTTACGTGAACAAAGTGATGAATTTTTGTCATACATTGAGAGGCATGGACACATTAGAGACTGAAAAATTCATTTTCAACTCCAATCGAACCTTATTGAACATTTATGGCAATTGCAAGGCGAGTCGTAGGAACTTTCTTTTTTGTATGTTGAGAAGTATGAGTCATAGGAACTTGTGCGAGTGTGTGAGTTTTATTATAATTTGGTTTGAGTTATGTATGTGAGCAAATCTATGGACTACATTGTTCTTGCTATAATATGTATTCTATTTTATATGTTTTCTTATAAAGTTCCTTTATTTCATAGTTCACATTGTTCCAAGGTTGCTTCCGGAAAATTGAGACGATAATAGGCTATCATGATAATTGAGAAATTGTTTTAGTAAAAAAAAAAAAATGTACGAGTATAATTTGGGGTTAAAAAAATCACTTGTTAACACTAGACGATTATTTGCTATCGGCGGCGGCGGCGACGGTGAAAAAAGAGTCGTCAGTGGCAGTGGCGGCGACGGCGGTGGAAAAAGAGTTGTCGGCGACGGTGGCGCGGCGGCGGCGACGGCGACGGCGGTGGCGGTTGAAGTTGGTTGTGATTGTTGTTTATTGTATATGATATATTATTTTATTGTAATGGATATATTATTTTATTGTGATGTTTATATTATTTTATTGTGTTAAAAGCTAAAATAGTTTCACTGCTGCAGCATGTATGTAGGTAAAATAGATAAAGTAACTTTTGGTGGAGTTAAAAAACTAAATTTTTAGCTCCACTGCTGTGGATGCTCTAACTTTGTTATTTTCTTCCTATCATTTTTATTTGTTAATTCATAAAATTGGATATCTTTGTGATTTTTTTTTCTTGAAATTTTAGATGATTTTTAAATCCTGTCTCAAATACCCTCTCTACCAATGAGCTCTAGATCACATGGTACTTCCTTTTGCCATAAGAATGACTGAAGGGAAAGGTCAGAGGTTCAAAACCCAATGGAGTGCTTTTGTAACTTAGAAATAAATAAAAAATATAACCTTTCTCTCCTTTTCTTGTTGTGTTTGTCTGTATACATGTGTGCCTTCATCTGGGATGCACGGATGCGACTCCGGACCCAACGCACCCGCGTCCGACGCGGCTGGATGCGGGAGGGGCGCCGCAGACCGCGTGTCCGTGCCGCGTCGTGCCACGTGGATTTCCCGACTCGCACCGACGCGGCTCAAATCGGCGCCGACTCTCGCCGATTCGGCTCCGACGCACGCCGATTCGCGCCGAACCGGATGGATTTGCGCCGATTTGGGCCGAATCAGATCCTATTAGCAGAATATCGGCGTGTTTCGGCCAGAAAAAGGAAATCGGCCAGTAAGGAAAAAAAAAAAAAACCTTCTGGACTGGACTGGACTGGATCTTTGCTTCTTCGTGTTCTACTGAGTTGTTCTCTGTTTTTTTTTTTTTTTTTTTTAAAGTGTTCTGTAACTTCTGTTTCTCTTTTTTTGGTAAGTACAAAAACTCCTTTGTTTTTTGTGCCTCTCTGACCAAACGTGAGAGCCACATCTTCTTTTTTTTTTTTTTAATGGGAAGCTACACGTGAGAGCCTCCTACTTTTTTTTTTTTTGTTTTACTTATTATTATCTATTTATTTTATTATTATATTTCTATACTATTTATTAATATTATTATTATTATAATATGAGTTTTCTATTATTATTATATAAAAAAGCATGCTTAGTAATATATTAAAAATATTTTTAATAATTTTTTAATCGCCGAGTCCCACCGTACCCGCACCCGCACCCGCACCCACCTTTTTCAAAAATTACCGAGTCCCGCACCCGCACCCGCACCCGCACCCGCACCCGCACCCGAGTCCCGAAACGCACCCGTGCTTCATAGGCCTTCATGCATGTAGGCAATCATGAGAATTCTGCCAACCCCAAAAAAGAGGTGCAGGGGTGGGAGGTGGGGGGTGGGGGGAAGGGAGGTGTTTACTGAATGTTCCGCAGTGACCCCAATATGGTTCAAAACGTCCAAATTGGATTTTCAAATAGATGGTCAATAATGAGGGTAGACATTGGAATCCTCAATTCCTTTAGCCTTTCCAGGATTTGAGATTCTTTATCTTAACCTGCCTTCCTTTTCTGGTCCCGATAGAGCAGTGTAGATGCCAGTAAAGAAATGGAGTATTTAAGGTTTGATTGCACTATGATGCCCTTAGGAATTATACAGGAATTTGCACCCTTCCTTGGAAGAGCATCTGAAGGGCCAAGGTCCATGGAAGGTGGTGTTCTTCGGGTGGACTACACAGCTCTTGGAAAAATCCCAACTGTTGACAACCTTCTAAGAGGTATAAATTGATAGTTGATTGGTTTTGTATGTGCAAGCATAGTGGGGAATTTATTGATCACCTGCTTCTTCATTGCTGTGTGGCATCGGACATTTGATCTTGTGTCCTCGCTCTGTTTGAGCTAAGTCAGGTGATGCCCAAATCTGTAGCTGAGAGCTGCTGCAATTTTGGCAAGGTTAGTTTCAGCGGAATTAGCACTATAGAGCAGCTAAGGTGCGGAATCAGCACTATAGAGCAGCTAAGGTGCAGCAATCTTTGCCCTTATGCATCATGTGGAATCTATGGCTTGAGAGGAACAAGTGGGTCTTTGATGGAGGAGCGTCCTTATGTGCTCAGAGCATATTTTGCACACTTTGTTTGATTGGATGCTTGCCTTAGGCGGTGTCCTTTCCATGTCTTTTGTTGAATTTTTTTACTCCCTTTATTTTTTATCTGTATTCTTTGAAGTTGTACACATCATTTTATGTATCTTCCCACTTCCTTTTCTAATAAAACTTTTACTTATCAAAAAACGAGATGGTCAGTAATAATTTCATTGTCCTATTATCATCCAAGGCTGGTCATTTGAAGTAGGCATTCCTATCTGCTTCATTATTTCATTGTTTGATTGGATGCGTGACTTAGGCAGCGTCCTTTCCAGGCCTTTTGTTGATGTTTGTTTTACTCCCTTTATATGTGATTTGTATTCTTTGAAGAGGGTTTGTACACATTGTTTTATGTGTCATTCCCTTTTCCTTTTCTAATCAAACTTGTAATTATGAAAGATGGTTAATAATAATTAATTGTCTTATTATTATCCAAGGCAGGCGACTTGAAGTAGGTATGTCCCTATTAGCTTTATAATTTCTCATTATTCTACAAAAAAGATTTTCATTGCTAAGACACAAAATAACAATTGTTGAAAAGGAACAATATCATGAGTGCAAGTTTTAAGCGGCTGAGAAGTTAAGAATGGAAAAGAAAAAACAATGAACTTCTAGGAATCACACGTTAGTTTATAAACCTCTTGTAGTAAAAAAGTTGTAATACCCCTAATATATCTTGTTTTATTTGCTGAATGTTTTCAAGTATTTCCATATCTTACCATTCTATTTGAATTTGACATGATTATAAGCTACTGCACAAGCAGGCGCATATATGTACCCAACATAATGTGCTTTGTGGAGGTGGCCAGAATATGAATCAGATCAGTTTGTTTCTTATAATTGCTGTACTTCAATTACCTTTTTTTATTTTTATAATTTAGTTCTAGATGGAAGCCTGGTTTTCTAGTTTTCCATAAATAATCAATTAATATGCCTGAAATTTTGATTTCACAGATAGCAAAAATCACTGAAGAAGGTGTAACCATTTCTCAGCCATACTCACTGAAGACTTTCTGGGGTTAACTCTGCTTTCCAGAATCCAACAGTAGGTGCTGAAGGGTCATGGTAATTGACCATGACCAAGTAGGAGTATAATTGAGATGTGATACATGTTTATGTTTGCTCAAACTATGAACTTGTAAGGGTGTTGATAATTTTTGTTTCAGGCTTGATATGGTGACTGGTTGGGCAGTGACAACAATGGAGTAATCAAATAAATTTGAACTATACATGCCAATCACTGTTTGGTTCCCTCTTTTTTTGGTTGTTATAACGTCCCCTATTAGCTCTTTGCCTTTAGGAGAGTGTTTTTTGCATGTTACCAATATTTAAATGATGGGTGTACTTTTAAGTAAATAGAACCTGTGCAAGGTGTACCATAGATGCAACTTGTTTAAGCCGAATCCGGTTAGAGATCAGATCAAGTCGAACTTGGCCCAATGTTTGAATTAAAACTCTCAGCTCTTAAGTTAACCCTGCCTATCTGTGCTTGGTCTCAAATTGGCATGTCAGGCTGGGGCAACTTAGGTGTTGTGGATCAAGTTCATGTGTTTGTATATGCTTGTATGAATGCAAGGATGTGCCTGTCTGTGTGGCTTAGAGTTTCAGGTTGGGTCCAACTTCTCAGATGACCTCTTTGATGATCATCAGGTAAGGGTAAACTCCTAACATCATACAGGAGTTTGCTTCAAAGAGTAATTAATTGCATCTGTCATCTTTCTGTGAAACACTGAATGGCTCATTGGTAGTCAATTCCAGGCCTAATTTTCTTTCTTTTTTGGGCCTCTATGAGTGATGACTCAAAAAGTATGTTCATCTAGGTTTTATATTCAGCATTGTAATTAAAAGCCATTGGAGGGTGTTGTCTTGCTCACAAAATATGTCCAATCCTCTGAAGTTATAGAAGGGGCCACATTCTAACTTCGTGTAATGTGAGAAGTGGAATTAAGAAGGAACATGTGAACAGTTTTAATTTGAGCAAGCTCATTTTATTTTGTTTTGCTTTTAGGCTAGAGAACACTTCCCCTTCCTCACAACCCTAGCCTCCCACAGGTTGATCTTGGACCTTCCACAAGGGCTTATCATACCTTTATATTCAGGTACCTTGATATTTATTGGGCTGTCTCTTCATCCCATTTGTTCAACCATGCTGGCTCTTCCATATAGAACTTTTAGAGCTCGAGTTATATTCAGTAGTAAGTATTAAGACAGAATTTCTAGGTTAATTTTCATCTTTTTCATTGATAATTCATTAGTTACAACAATAGGCTCGAGAGATTTGAACACTAGGGACGTTTCTATTGAGTTGAGTTACAAGATTTTTGACAAAATCTTTATCATCCTTGAGCATTACTTTCTCGAGATATTGTAAACTATCATGATATGTAAGTGAGATTTAAAATCATTAAGAGGATGATTTTTGACTTGAAGAAATGTGTCATGTAATGGGCCAACAACATAGGCTCATAGCAGAGATGATCACATATATTGGTTCTTTTCATGCTAGATGGTTTAGATGTTAAGCCTTTGATTCGAACTTACAGGCCCATGTAAACTATAACAACAAAGTGACCTTGGTTCTTGATAGGCTTTAAATTAGTACGGCCTTTAATCTAATTTAATTTTTTAGAGGTCTCTTTTCTCAAAATAAAAAAATAAAAAAATACTGCCTCTTATTCAATTAAACAGCATAAGTTAATGTAATTTTTTTGTTCATGGATATCATTTTTCACTTTTAATTGAATTAATAATTGATTCTCAAAAAAAAAAAAAAAAGAAGAAGAAGAAGAAGAAGAAGAAGAAGAAGAAGATTAATACCTAAAATTTCACCGTTAGGAATTTTTCGTTTTCACTTAGTGGGCACACCAATTTTTTTTAGAATCTATTTATTATTTAATCTATATCTTTTATGTTTTTTTTAACCTAATTAAAAAGATCTAAAATGGTGACTATTTTAAAGAAAAAGTAGTTTTTAATCTCTAAAATTCTTGATATTTTGTAAAATGGAGGATACAATGTAATCTAGTAAAATCCACATCTGAAGGAAATTTATTCAATAGTATAACTTGAAGTTAATCCCACTATTATTATTATTATTATTATTAGAGTTACTCTAATTGCAAGATTTTGGGCATGGTGCATGGTTCATTTTTGCTTATTAGGCATATTAAATTTTTATTTATTATTTAATTCACAAGTTTATGTTTTTATTTAACTCAACTAGTTAGCACTCATAGTATTTAATACAAGAAAATAATAATATAAAATCCTCATTTAAAGTAAACTTGAACATGAACCTAACCCTTGTTATTATTATACCTAGAAGTATATACTAGCAGTATTATTAGAGTTATATGATGATTGCAGCATGATAGGCCTTGGCATGAATATGGACAACAGACATGTATGGGTGAGACTATGAAACGAACCTAATATGATATGATGGCGGCTATATTGTACTCCAAATTTGTGTAAAATAAACCTATCCATTGAATATTGTACTCCAAATTTGCATTTATCTTTGTGAATGTAAATCTTTTCCATTGAATAATTGATTTTTGGCTTTATTTGCCATGTTGTAGCTATTAGGAGAAACATGTACACCTTGCAATGAATGTTTTTAACATATTATTCTATGGTGGGTCTTTTTGCGCTTTTGGGCTGGGCTGCCTCTTGCCACGCTGAGACCCAAGTGTTCTGGATAAGAGAGTTAGGATCGGTCCAATTGCAACTCACCTTGGTCCAGCTTGTGCACAAACTATGCCCATTTTTTGTTGAAACTTTGATCACGTGCCCATGACAGGCGTAGCTGTTACAAAAGAGTTATGGTAAGCAGATATAATGGGACAATAATTAAAGCAACACGCTTGCTATCAGACAAAACGAAAGATATTGCAACAGAGTTATGGTAGATAAATATAATAAAAACAATGATAAAAGAGATAAGCTTGCTACAAAGCAAGACAAGCATGGGATCTTTAATTAAAATAATGAAAAGAATGATATAGCAACAAGGAACATATTATAAGTGAAATTGCAAAAGACGAGACAAGTAATGAAATCAAAGAAAGAAAAAAGGTTAGTTTGTCGTGTTTAGTTGTATTATAGAACTAAGACCAAGAAGGGATCCACTCTCTCAATGTGAATAACCTCTCAGGAAGATCCTACTGTAAAAATTATCCACTTTGAGAGAATGGGCTTGGATTGCTTATGCCCAAACGAATCCTTTATCCTTAACAGAAAGTAGGCTTTTAGCGGGAGAGAAGGGATTAGCCTACTGGTGCATGCCTGCCATTCTACACTCTCTCTTTTTCTTCTTGATTCTCTTTTTCTTTTCTTTCTTAATCCTTACTTGTGTAATGTTGTGGTGATGGTGATGTTGTGATTCTCTCCTAGTGGTTGCTACTGTTACGATGATGATATTGTGCACAACGAGAGCCCTTTATATATTGCCTGCCGTGATTGTTTTTTACCATTTTACCCTTTAATTGCTTTTTTCTGGATTTAGGTGTCCTTCTCGACCACTCACTGGTTTGTCACCTAGCCACCACCACTTACCTGTGCTGGCCGTGGCACTCCCCATTACCGGACAAAGAAAACTGTTTTGTTTGCTTGTTCACTATGGCATTCTTATCCTCCATAGTGTGGGTATTCTCTCTTGCTATCCCTCATGGCATGCACCTAGTGGTTCCAACTCATCCTTCCCTCTTTTGAGTGGTATGTCATCTCAGCAAGACATTTCCTCCCAAAAGAGTTTGAGCGGGAACCCTAGAATATGCTTTCCCTTCTCCTCACCGCCAGACCATACCCTCTCTTACCTCTGACCCATGATCTACCACTCCTGTATTGGCTGGGTACAGGTTAGTGGTGCCTAGGCCTTGTGCGTGCTCCACTTTTGTGTATGTCCAAAGCTTGTCTGCTGCTCATGCATTTGCCATGGATTAGAGGTTCGTCTGCGCGTCCTACCACTCATTCTTGACTTCTTATGGTGTGAATTGTTTTATGATCCTCCATTCTCTATGGCTTGCTTCCTCTGAGGGCTGGGCCTTGCTTGAATGTGGGCTTTTCTCCCTTTTAGCCCACTGTTTGCTCTTTCTGTTGGATTGCCAATATTCCTGCCATGCTGTTCTGTTATTCTTGCCGCAGCACCATTTGATCCATGCCTGTTGGGCCTCTTTTAGGCCTACTGTATATTCTTCTCTCAATTGGTTACAATGTCCCAGTTTAGTCATTGGGCTCATACTTATGCTACTTTGGGCTTTCTTGGCCCATTACATTGCTTGTGGGCTCCTTTGACCCATTTCTTTTTTTCCTTGGGCATCCTCGGCCCATTTTCCAATTCTGCATTCCCATGGGATTTTACTAACTCTTCTAGGCTTTCTTGGCCCAATTACCATATCTTTCATCCTTGGGGTTTATGGGCTTTCCATCAACCCCTTACTTTCTTAATTCATTACTTCGAGCCTGCTGTGACCTATTCTTACTCATCTACATCATATAATGCCTATGAGTATACTACTTCTTTCTTTGGGCCCATTTGCTTTCCTCAAGGCCCATTTGTTTAACTTATGGGCCCATGACCCATTATTCCTGCCACTCGGACTTAATGAGTTTTCTCTCCATCCTGCTAACTCTTTCCTGCCCATACTGTTGGGCTTCTTCCTGCTGTTGGGCTTTTCCAAAATGAGCATCAACATATTCATATGGGGATAATTGGTTTTGGCTTTATTTCACATGCGTCACCATTGAGAGAAACGTTTAATAAACATTGGAATATGTTGTTAACATGTACCCCCTTTTTATATTTGACCAATGCCAAAATCCCTTCTCATTGGTTTTTGAAGCCATTGACAAAGATCAGAGCAAGGTGATGAGTTTCATATGCCTCAATTATTGTTCAATTAGATTTACAAAGACTATTTTGTTTTACAAAGCCTTAATAGTGATCCTTAATGTGTTGGTGTGTGTAGTCCTTTGTCTTCCACAAAGTAATTATATGGAAGAATTCTTTGAAATAGTTTCAAGGTGTTTTTAGAAGATTTGAATTGCACTCATGGATCTCATAAGGTGTGGAAACTACTAAATTTACTTATTTTTGCTGAGAAACTATTAGACTAATTATTGGAATATTAATTAAATAATTAAATAAATTATTTTCTAATAGATTAAACTTTTAAAACAATTGGTAATTTATTACCAATCCCTTGAAATTAGGACTTGGGTTTGGTTCAGTGTCCAATTGCATTAGACCCATCAAAATGATAACATATGTCCAACAGTGGACATATGGTATCATCTGGATGGATTCAGTGCAACTGGACACTGGACCAAATTCTTACCCTTAAAATTGAGATACGTAATTTTTTTTTTTTTTTTCAATTTCGTGGCCGGTGGTGTCATTTACTATTGTTTTTGGCCCAGAAAAAGAGTCAAGAATTTTTTTTTTTCTTTTTCTTTAATGTCATGTTACAAAAAATACTCTTCCATTTGTTAAAGGTTCCAATGAGCTGAGCTTGAACCCACTTCATGTTTATTTCACTTAGAGACATAACATGCAATAAAAATATAGTAGTAATTGATTTTGTGTTTGACTAGGCTTCCCAAAATAATCCTAATATCAAGGACAATAATATATCGTTTGAGCACGGCACTGAAGTTTGAGGTGAATTTATTCAAGAAACATGCTATTATACTTTGATACACAAAGAAAACACAGGGTTTACAAACAACAAACTTTAGGAGCTTTGGTTCATTCACTACAGCATAAAAAGATTAATCTTACTGCCTTAAAAGAATTGAGTTGATAAGTTTTCATTTTTTATTTTTTTTATTGGTTCTCGTTTAGATTCACTACTAACAATCTAATACCATTTTTTTACTTAATAATAATAATTAGATTTTGTTAAGGTATGCATTTAGAAAATACTTTAAGAAATGTTCTATGAGAATAAAAAATAATTGATTTTTTTGACCGCTTTTTATATTTTTCATAAAAGAAAAGTTAACAGATGCTGTAAGAGTACCAATTTAAGAACTATTTAAAAAAAAAAATTTATGAGAAAAAAAAGCAATTGATTTTTTTAACAATTTTTATATGTCTTATAATATAAAAGTGGTCTCAAAACCATCATAAAATAATTTATTAACAAATACTTTAAGATATCCGTTAACATGACCTTTCTCATAAAAGTGGAATTGAAAGTTTTCTAAAATATTTTATTAACAAATATCTAAACCTATTCATTAACCGGACCATTATAATTTATCACCTTGTGATTTTTTCCTATGTCTCTACTCTCTAGACTTATTTAGCTAAAAATTCAAATGAACATTAGAAAAGAAGCCACCCTACAAAAGAAGACAGAAGAGGCCACCTACCCAGCACTTGGGGCTTGGGTTCCCTATTGGCTCCAAACATTATGTTAATTATTTTCTTAATTATTTTCTGATAACAATTCCTAACAAAAGTTGAGTGGGGTTGTATTTTGTATCTTAGATTAGGAACGTTTCTTGGTGAAGTACAAACAAATATGTACATAATTAATGGGCCATTAATAATTGTGATGGAAGGGCCCCAAATCAGTTGCTTCAATACTAATATCATTTAGATAAAAATTTTGATTACATACAAACTTAGCATTGTTATTTAATATAAGAATATCTATTTTACTATGATAGTTTCTTAGAACCTATTTGTTAAAGACTCACTAAAAATTTCTAAAAATGATAATTAATATCATCTTCTAACAATTAGCAATTGAGTTTTGCTAAGACATTGTCACAATATCTGAAATTTCGCAGTGAATTTGAAACTTTTCATCAAATACCTACGATCATCCACAATGAAGATTTTTAATTATACCTCCTCCTTCATCAACTACATTTCATGCGTCTAGCTATGGTGTTTAGCTTATTTAATTTTTAATAAACACTATTTTAAGCAAGAAAATATTTTTTTATATAAAGCACAAGATAATAAAAGGCTTATGTGTCATCGAATTATATAAAGTTATAAATTTAGAAGATTAAAACCTAATAAATCAGTATTCTCTAGGTAACAAATGGAACAACCTATATTACCATCCCAACCTTTCCAATCATGACTATCACATAAAACTTAAAATAAATGAAGAAAATTTTTTAGATGTTAAAATTTAGTGGGGGCATTTTAGACATTGAACAATAGGAATCATAAGATTCTGTTAGGATTTAACTAAGAGAGTAACAATATTGGATATTCACTTGTTTCCAAAATATAAAGGAAGAAATTGCTTGGTTTTAAATTTTAGGGAGGAAATTGTGAACTAAACCTAAACATAAAGGCAGAAAGTCGTTACTTTTAGTGAAACCATGTCGACGCATAAATAATTTTTTTTTTTTTTTTTTTTAAAAGGCCAGCTTAAGAAAATTGTACGTGAAACAATGACTTTGGCCTACAAAAATTGATTAAATCAAAAAAGTTTAGAGACATAACAAAATGTTATAATATTTTCACAATAACTTTATTTTTAGTTGTGGTGGGTCCCAGTTTGATAATTTATTATTTTATGTTGACCTATAATAATCTTACATTTTAGAAGTTGTGAAAAATATTGTGATAACAACAAAATGTCACAACATTTTCAGAATACTTTTATTTTCAATTGTGGTGGTTTCCGGTTTAATAATTTATTATTTTATTTTATTTTATTTTAACCTATAAAAAACTTACACCTCAACAATCATGAAAATATTGTGACAATAACAAAATGTCACATTTTCACAATACTTTTATTTTAAGTTGTGGTAGGTCCTGGTATAATATTTTATTATTTTATTTTGATTTATAAGCAACTAACAACTCAACAGTAGTGAAAATATTGTGACAATAACAAAACCACCATCCACTCTCTTCCTTCATCATCAAAAAAATGCAAAGAAATAATAAAAATTGAAATTCAAAACAACAATGCGATGTATATTTGCACAATAAATGCATAAGTTGATGTGGGTGTCTTTTGGGGTTGATCAACAAAATTGGCTCTTATACTATTTTGTATGAGCTAATACGAATGCTCTAAGAAACTTAAATTGTTCACAAATTTCTTACACTTAATTTTGAAAATACTATGAGAACAACAAAATGTCACATTTTCATAATACCTTAATTTTTTAAATATGGAGACAACACCAAAATGTCATAATATTTTCACAAGAGTTTTATTTTTAATTGTAGTTGGTCTTGGTATGATAGTTTATTATTTTATTATATTTTATTTTGACCTATAAAAAACTAACACAATTGTAAAAATAATGTGACAATCTCTATTATATAGTATAACACTCCTCAACCAAAACACTGTATCACAATATCACAGCGTGTAAATATTTAAAAAAGAAAAATGGAAACAAGCGCAAAGGAAACTGGTATGAATGGTGATACTAATTTGTAGCACAACTACACATATAGATGTTTAAAAGAGAAAAGGGCCAGCTGTTGTGAAATTGTGAGCTTTTTACATCACTAGTTAGGGCAGCACTTGCAAGTCACATGCTTACTGTAGAAAAAGGTAGTGATTAAGGTCAATTCTAGATTTTATTTGTATCACTAAATAAAGATATAAATTATTTGATTTTTAAAATACATAGAGATTTGCATTAATTAAAAGAGATATTAATTTTAAGAATTTTGATAGTTATGTCATAAAAAGTTAATCTCATTCGTATAAGAATTTTGATCAATCACAAAGTTAGGATAGCTATTTAACATATAAATATCTATTTTACTATAATAGTTTTTTAGTACTTATTTGCTAAAGTTAATATATCCACTCACTAAAAACTTCTAAGAATGATAAAGAATATCATCATCTTTCAATAATAAACAATTGAGTTTTGATAAGGAAAAAAAAAAAAAAAAACAAAAGATAACAAAAGGCATGTGTCATCGAATTTTCCATTAGATAAATTATAAGTTTCGAAAATTTAAACCTAGAAAATCAATGTTCTTTAGATAACAAATAAAACACCTTATATCATCATTCCAACTTTCCACGAATTACTACTATCTTTTTTTATCTTTTTTTATTTTATTTAAGAAAGAAGAATTACTATCATCTAAAACTCAAAATACGTGAAGAAAATTTTTAGGATGTTAAAAATTAGTGGGAGTATTTTAGACGTTACACAATAAAATATTTTAAAAATTAAAAGCTTTCATTAGGGTTTGACTAAGAGAATAACAATATGACATATTTGCTTTTTTTTCAAAATATTAAGGGAAAATTTTCTTGATTTTAAAGTTTAAAGAGGAATTGTAAACTACCAAAAACATAAAGGATGAAAAATGTTTTTATCCTAAGTTTTTGTTTTTGTGTGTAAAACTATGCGGTTTTACTTAAAATGGTGCACAAAGAAAAAAAAAAAAAAAACAAAAAGTCAATCCAAGAAAATTGTATGTGAAACAGTAAATTTTGACTCAACAAAATTGACTAAACCAATAAAAAATTTCTAAAAACACTACAGAAATGACACAACATTTTCATAATACTTTTATAATTTTGTTATATTTTATTTTGACTTGTAAAGAATTGATAGCTCAACATTTTTGAAAATATTGTGATGACAATAAGATGTTTTAAAATTTTCACAAAAAAAAAAAGATGTTATGTCAGAGACATTTTCACAACAAATCATAAATAGTAGGTTGTTACAAGTTGTTATTGGTGGGCAAAAAAAATAGTTTCATTGGTAAGTTTAAATTAGAATAAAAAGCAATTTACCAACTATGATTTGTTATGAAAGTACTGTAAAAAATATTGTGGATATATCATTTCTTTTTTCATAATACCTTTATTTTTAGTTGTGGTTGATTCCAGTATGATATTTTATTATTTTATTTCAACCTATAAGAAATTAACACCTTAATAATAGTGAAAATATTGTGCCAGTTTGTTATGTTAATATTTTATTATAATGTGAAACAATGCAAATTGGACAAACAAAAAATAATGTAGCAAATCTACTGCAACTTTACGCATTCACAAAAAAAAAAAAAGGCCAGCAAAACAGTGAAAATTGAACCAGCCAAAACTATTGTAACTTTGTTACAGTAGCTTTTCCCATTCACTTTTTTTTTATATGTAGATTACTAAATTTGACTAAATCAACCCAAAAAAAAAAAAAAAAAAGTCTATAAACACAACAAAATATTACAATGTTTTCACAATACCTTTATTTTTAATTGTGGTGGATCCTAGTCTAATATTTTATTATCTTATTTTGACCTATAAAAAACTTACACCTCAATAGTTGTGAAAATATTGTAATAACAAAAACAAAATGTTATGACATTTTTAGTTGTGCTAAATCTTAGTATGATATTTTATTATTTTATTTTATTTTATATTGACCCATAAAGAATTGACACATATGTCGCAATATTTTCACAATATCTCTATGTATACATTATACTTACAATGTAAATTTATATTGTAAATACATAAAAACTGGCAAATTTTGTACACATTTACAAAATTTGTACAATATTTACCCTTTTTTTGGTAATATTTACCTTTTTTTGGGTACAAATTTATATAATATTTGCAACTTTTTGTATATCTTCAATGTAAAATTATATTACAAATACAAAGTAAACATATAAATATCTTAAAAAAAATGATAAAACAAAAATAAAGCTCAAATTAACTGCTGTACTTGAAGGAAAAAAAGAAAAGAAAAAGAAAAAGAAATAGTGCAGCTCACTAATTGAATAAACCAAAAATAACTATTCATGAGCCTTTGGCTCTTTCTATATAGTTAATAGAAATTTGTTTTTTTTTTTTTTTTTTGAGAATTAATATAGAAGTTTTGTTCATGAGTACTATTCATGAGTCTTCTTCTTCTAATAGAAGTTTTGTTTTGATCTATCATTGAAAGGAAGAATCTTGCTTTTTCACAACAAGACGCAAGCTTTGGGGTGTGGACTCTCACAAAAAAGACAAATACTTGACCAAACGAAAGCACTATAGAAAGTGCGATTGACACTTTTTATATAGTTGGTAGAAGTAGGTTTGTATCAGATGTTTGAACCAAATATGATTGCATGAACGAAGCCTCGTGAATAAATACAGCCACTTAAGGTATCCCAGTTGCAAACCAGTCGAAACATGAAAGTGTATATATATATAGGCATAATGTGTGTTTGATCTTTAGTCAAGGGAATACAACAAATGTGTTGGTGCTCTTGAACAGCGTGGGGTTAATCTTGTCTAGGAGTTTGTCATTTTTGCGGGACCTCCTATGGATGTTATGTTTTTGCTTAATTTAGATGTTTCTTGAGTGATATTTAATCGCTCTGTGCTTTCTGTTTCTATTGTTGGTTAGCTTTTGTATTCTTCTTTTGATTAACCAAAAAAAAAAAAAAAAAAAGTGTGTTCGATCAAAATGTTCATAATTTTTATTTATTGTATCACTATTTTCTATCATTCACTAAAATTAAAAAACAAAAACAAAATGTCTAAAGACTTAGCCATATGCTTACGTCCCTTAGTGCTATTTGCATTTGCAAAAAAACTAAGGGTGTGTTTGGATACTGCTTATTTTACTGAAACTGAAAACTTATTACTGAAAGTATTGTAAATAAAGGTAAAAGTTAGTTAAAATAGTACAGTAGGGCCCATGAATAGTATCAAAAGTGCAGTAGAGCCCATAAATAATACCAAAAAATGCATGAACAGTACCGAAGGACCCACCATTTTTCAGCAAAACATAAAATTTTTTCATCCCAATGAAATCCAAATGCATGCTAAGTAAAGCATTACTTAAAGCATCACCATAATCTATAAACCCCATATAAGAATTGAGTTAAATATATGTAAATAAGCATGAAGAACCATAAAATATTGGATCAAAGAGGATTAATATATTTAAATAATAGTGGATGTGAACAATATTGAAGTTTAAAAAGTTTATTTACAAAAGAAATTTTATACACTTCACGAAATATCTCCTTAAAAATTATCACAATTTATTTAAACTACATAAAAAATAAATAAATCATACTATCCATATTTTATTACAATTCAACTATCCTAAAATCCATCAAGATTTTTTCAAAATGCATAATAGTTATATGTTTATATCAAGGAATGGGAGCTTTGGGAGGAGCTTCCTAGTTAGAAACGCTCGGTACTCTTTCTTTCAAGTATTTGCGGATTCCTTTGCATCAGATAACACAATCAATTAGCATGAAACATTGTTTCTCAAAAAAAAAGAAAAAAAAGAAAAAAGCATGAAACATTAAGTTAATCTACACAATACTTTGAAAGAAGACCCATGAATAGGAATTTGAAATATGAAAGGTTTAATTACACGTTGCCCCATGTTTCAAAATTGTATATAATTTTTTTTCAAATGTTTCATTTTAGTCCTTAACATTTTATGTATGTGCCAAAAAGGTCCCCATCAACTAGTGGATGGAAAGGTCTTAAGTGGCAAAGGAAAGTATTAAACTAATGCGCTAATATTGACTTGGAACCCAAGTGGCATTTATATAAAACTGTCATGTGAGAAGCCCAAATTGAGGTTTTCATATATGAAATCCATAACCTGTAAGGTTGAAATTTTATCAGCCATCTTGTTGGCTTTATTCCGTGCCAAATTTGCTTGTATTTTAGCAATTAGTAACCCTGTATTTAGGTGGGAATCATATAAGGGTAGTGTGTGAGAGAGTGTGAAGAAATGCTCAAGATTGTGCAAAGAAGCAGGGACTTGCGACTGAATCTCGTGGGTGGCTCGTAACTTGCAAGCTACCAGAAGTTGCACACGTGCCTAGCATGCCAGAAGTTGAAGCATCATGCCAGCTGAAGCATTACAAGACAAAAAGCACAGACTGGCCATTCAGTTACCTCGCGGCTCAGTCAAATTGCGAGGCCAAGCCGCCAGCCAGCTCTGTTTTGAAAAACCTGACTCTTCGCATTCCTTTCTCACCCTAGTATATATACCCCTTATACCCATGAAATGTAAAGAGCTTCTAGAGAGAATTTTGAGAGAGAAACCCTAGAGAAAAACAAGATTGACTCATCCCCAATTTTCACATAGAGACTTTTCAAATTCCTCAACTCTTTTCCTTTCCATTGTTACATCATTGAAAGGTACATTACCAAAATATTTTCTCACCATATCCATATCTATGAGAAGGCTACTTGATGCTTTGGGAAGCAGTTAAGAAGGGACTAATTTCATATTGGTTGATTCTATGGTCAATAGCGGAATCTGGTAAACTAAAGAAGAAATAGGTTCGGCGTAACCTCATTGGAGTAGGAGCTTGGAGGACTTAGGTACACTGGGTAGATTAGGCTTGGAGGATCTTCTGTTGTTCATGTATCCCAATTACATTCTTTAGTGGATTATTTACCGCTTGGAGGATGGCAGAGAGGTTTTACGCCGAGGGCTTCGATTTCCTCTTCGATAACACATCGTGTGTTGTCCTTGTGTTTGCATCTCTCTTCCCTTAATTTTTGCCATTTAATTTCTGCTGTGGATGTGATTTTATTTGGTTTAGATTGTTTATCAATTCTATATTATTTTTATGTTCATATTCCGCACATTAATTGTTTGATATTAAGCTTGAATTGGTAATTTGTAAATTGGGGATCTAAACGTTCAAGGTGTTTTGTACACTTATTGAACTTTCAATTGGTATCAGAGCGGGTACACTTGTTGTGGTTTAAATACCTAAGTGTGACCCCTTGTGTTATTTGTCATGGATGATGCCTTGTACGCCTCTATGCTTGTTTTGGATGTTGATGATTGTAACATGCCACGTGTTTGTGAAAATGTCTTGATGAGTGATGATCCTCATGATTGTGATGCTATGTTACATGAATCTTTGGGTGTTGTTAATATTCCTAACATCACACTCTTCAAGAAAAAGGCTAAGAAGTTTCATAAAGATTTGAGCAAGTTATTTTGTGAAAAGGATGATTTGATTGCTAAGCTTAATGAATCCAACAAATTGGTTGAAAAATATAAGAAACTTGCTGAAAATTCTCTTGAAAAGCTAAAAAAGTTTGAATGTTTGAATATGGACTTGGATGCTAAACTTGTTTTGTCTAACAAACTTGTTGATGAGCTGAAATGTGAAAATGAATATCTTAAGATGCATGCCAAGTGTTTGAATGCTGAACCTATTGCTAAAAAGGATTAAAATATTTGTTGTAATCATGTTGTGGTACCCTATTTTGTGCCTATTGTGTGTTCTACCTCAAAGGACAAATTAGTGTACATTCTTCCACATAAAAGAAATCAAAAGGTGGAGAGAAAGGGGCTGTTAAGTCAAAGCCTTCATTTAGGTCTCAACCTAAGGTTTTGAATGGATCTAAGTTTGTTCCAACTTGCCACCATTGTGGTGTGATTGGTCATATAAGACCTCAATGTCATAAGTTGAAGAGGGAACAAAACCATGTCGTAGATCCCTTCTCAAAAAGCCTAGTGGACCTAAACACATTGTTTGTCACCATTGTGGTGTCTTTGGTCATCTAAGACCTCAATGTTCTAAATTTCATACTTTTAAAAGAATCAAAAGAAAAGAAAAACTTGAGCTTTTTGGAAGTTGTGTTAAAAAGAGTAAACCGGTTTTGAGTGAAAATAGCATGTTGTTAAAGAAAATGTTTAATGCTCTTAACTCCTTGACTATGTGCATCTCCGGTTCTCATTCTTTCAACTCTCGTCTCACTTCTCTTGAGACACTCATTTCAAATAATCGTTCCGTTTGGATGAGGAAAGGTTCCTATGGTTGAGCTTTTGGTCATTGATCTAATTTTTTTGATCTTTGTAGGACCCTTCATGGATTAAATGTTATATCTTCATGCATTTTGTGCATCTTGCATTTATTTGTATGCATTGTTTTGTTTTTTATCTTACTTTTATGTTTCAGTTTTGTGTGAGTAAAAAATCCAAAACTACATGAAAAGTGAAATATTCAAAAAGTTTGATCGTATATATTTGAGCACATATCACATGTGAGTTTTACCTTGTACCTTTGTACTTATGGCTTTGTGCATTTACGAGTTTAGCTTGTTCTTTATGCAATTATATCTTTATGGGAAAAATCTTGACATCTTTGTGTGATTGTTGTAAATCGATCTTCAAGCTTGTCATGAATGATTAGTCAATAGTCATGTTTGTTTTGATATATGCGTAGACTTATGCCTATATCTCTTCCCATTTTTTTTGTTTTTGCTTAAAGAGCTCAACCAATGTAAATCTCAAAATGAAAAGAGATAATGAGCTGCAAAAGCCGTCACACATACTAGTATTCGACTAGGAAAAATGAAAAACGACTTTTATGAAAATGTATGATGCCCCAAAAAGTCAAAGGCTTGCTCATCAAATTGAAATATAAAAAATTTTAAGCATCGATCTCAAAAAGAGATGTAAAGATAAAAAATGATCAAATGTTATAAATTGTAAAAAAGCCAAATGAAAAGTTTCAAAGATATGTAATCATTTTCTTGTGGGAGGTCATATATGTTCATTTCTATAATTGAGATAGACCACTTGACTTAGTACTAGTTGTGTAAGACTTGATTGAATTGATAATTGAAACTTCATTCTAGACTAAGGACTATTCCACATTTGATACACACACACAACACACGTCTAATGTTCAATGAATGCCTTATTCATTTGTTCAATTGTACTTGTCTAAATGTGATGTGTGTGTTCTCAACTATATATAGATCTATCCAAAAAGATTTTTGATCATTTTATATGTTTTTGGAAGTGATTTTTATCACTCTTTGTGTTCATGTTTAGTGCTTACTTTATTTTTCATTGTTTAAACATGTTCTGTTTTGAAAAACAAGTGTAAGAATTTTTTGCTACTCATTCTGGCAACTTGCAGGAGTAATGAGCAAGCTGCGAGTTTTGGCTACTCGTTTTGGCGACTTACAAGTTGTGAGTTCAAGCTACGAGTTCACACAGAAGGGTTTCGTGACTCACTCATGACTTGCTAGTCGCGAAACGCCCAGAATCAACCTTTTAAGAGCTTTTTCGTGAGAAACTTGTTTTAAACCTCTCCCATCCTCTCTAAAACCCCTCTTTCAATATTTTTACATCAAAACCCAACCAATTTGAATGGTTTTTCATTCCATTAACATCTTTAAGGTAATTTTAAACTCTTTTCATTGATTTGGATCCTTGGATTATGTTTTTGTGAGTTTTGTGCTCTTGGTTGAGATTTTCATCATTGGGGTTGGGAAAACTTAATTTTTATCAAAATTTTGTATGGGATTGGTTTCTTTTGATGATTTGCTTTGGTTGTTGACCCCTTGTGGCAAAAAGAACATGTATTAAGGGTGGATTTCTTGATGTTCATGCATTGTTTTACATTGTTGTTCATAGTGTGCACGCTAAGTGTTTGATAAAATGCCTCTTAGGCATTTTCTCGCTTGTTTGGACTCTGATGAGTACCAAACTTTAAAATTTCTCATGTTTCCTCATTAGGAACATGTTTGGTTCATTGGTTGTGTATCTAACACACCTTGCCCCACAAGTGCTTTTTCAATGCATTGATTATGCATTGCACATAGCCACCTTTTGCACACACCTTTGCTGCCCTTGTCATGCATTGGTCTATACCTTACTTCTTCATCCTAGCATGTCATGTTTACTTTAAGCTTTGTAGCATTTTACTCTGTCTTTGGTTTGAGCTTCATTTTCTCATTCATCTCGCACCCCTCATGCATCATTATCATTGTTCATACCTTCATCTCTTGCCCCTTTTTTCTCCTTAATTCTTTGTCTATTCCTAACAAAAAGGAAGAGAGTATACTCTAGAGAGTATACTGGAGTGTTTTTTTCATTTCTATATGACTCTTGTGCACATCCTTAGGGGGAGAAATTCTATTTCTCATGCACATTTGTAGGGGGAGAGATATTCTATAGGGGAGATACATATACCAAGAGGGAGAAGACATTGTGTTAATAAGAAAACTTAGTTGACTGTTTTGGTGTATGATCAAGTTGCTCATATGTTTCACAACATGTTTACTTGATCGCTTTTTACTTGTTACATTATACTTGTCCTTTTATTACTGTTTTTACCTTGAGGGTCTAATGTGTTTTGTGTAAGTGTTTCAGGTTACAGGTATATATGTTCCAAGTGCATCACAGCTTCTCATCATTTTGAAGGGGAGAAACTTTAAGCACTTTTAGTTTATTTAAAATACTTTGATTTGTACCCATGTTGTTTTTGTAAGCTTTTAGGGTTTGTTTCCTTGTGATTTGTAGGCTTTTATGGTTTGTACCATGCTTATGCAGTCTTTATGCTTTGTTGCCTAGTACTTCTAGCTAAATGTTATGCATTTCCTTTAAGTACTCTTCCTCTTGTGCCCTAGTAGGATCTTGTTCCTAGATGCATATACTTTCTGTATTATGCATTGGTTGAGTGTTGGACATGAAGTAATTTGCATTAAACTTGTTAGCTTGTATGTTCAAATGTTCATTCCAAGTGTGAATGAGCATTGTGGTCACTATTTTATAGTGATTGCTTATATGGTTAAACCATGGTTTATTACTTAATTCCATCTTGCTTGATCGCATTATGCTTGCCTTATATGCATTACAAGTTTTTCTACATACAATGATCATATTGTGTTATTGTGTTTCAGGATATTCTTATTCATATGATTTAAGAGCTACACAGATTCTAGAGTTATGTGTGAATGAGTTTTGTTCAATTGTTCCCAACTCACATGTTAAGTCTAGAGTTTGTTTTAGGGTTTTGTCATGGAATAGCCAAAGGGGGAGATTGTAAGGTTGAAATTATATCACCCATCTTGTTGGCCTTATTTCGTGCCAAATTTGCATTTATTTTAGCAATTAGTAACCCTGTATTTAGGTGGGAATCATATAAGGATAGTGTGTGAGAGAGTGTGAAGAAATGCCTAAGATTGTGTAAAGAAGCAGGGACTCGCGACTGGATCTCGCGGGTGGCTCGCGGCTTACAAGTCGTCAGAAGTTGCACACGTGCCAAGCATGCCAGAAGTTGAAGTGTCATGCCAGCTGGAGCACTACAAGACAAAAAGTACAGACTGGCCATTTAGTTACCTCGCGGCTAGAACTCGCGGCTCAATTAAGTTGCGAGGCCAAGCCGCCAGTCAGCTCTGTTTTGAAAAACCTGACTCTTTGCATTCCTTTCTCACCCTAGTATATATCCCTCTTATACCCACGAAATGTAAAGAGCTTCTAGATAGAATTTTGAGAGAGAAACCCTAGAGAAAAACAAGATTGACTCATCTCCAATCTTTACATAGAAACTTTTCAAATTCCTCTACTCTCTTTCTCTCCATTGTTATATCCTTGAGAGGTACATTACCAAAACCTTTTCTCACCATACCCATATCTGTGAGAAGGCTGTTTGGTACTTTAGGAAGCAGTTAAGAAGGGACCAATTTCATATTGGTTGATGCTATGATCAGTAGCGGAATTCGGTAAGCTAAAGAAGAAATAGGTTCGGCATAACCTCGTTGGAGTAGGAGCTTGGAGGGCTTAGGTATACTGGGTAGATTAGGCTTGGAGGGTCTTCTGCTGTTCATGTATCCCAACTACATTCTTTAATGGATTATTTACCGCTTGGAGGGCGGCGGAGAGGTTTTACGCCAAGGGTTTCGGTTTCCTCTTCGATAACATATCGTGTGTTGTCGTTGTGTTTGCATCTCTCTTCCTTTAATCTTTGCCATTTAATTTTTGTTGTGAATGTAATTTTATTTGGTTTAGATTGTTTATCAATTCTGTATTAAGCTTATGTTCATATTCCGCACATTAATTATTTGATATTAAGTTTGAATTGGTAATTTGTAAATTGAGGGTCTAAACGTTCAAGGTGTTTTATACACTTATTGAACTTTCATAACCCAATGGCAAATCAAAGAAGACGGGTGGAAAAGAGGGAGATCAACCCAGCTCACATGGGCCGGATTGAATTAGGTGTGTTGGTGGGTTGTGCTTACATCAACTATTTAATTTTTCTTTTTTCAATAAATTATTAATTGTTCGATATTTAGTTGTGAATAACTTGTGGTCAATATCTAATTACATGTTCAAATGAACTAGGGAATTCTTGTGCGTTGATGAGGCCACATCTCCAAGGCCGAGTAAAGAAACTTTCTTTTCACAATCTCACGATTTTGAAAACGTGATTCTGGCAGCTTGAATTATGGTTCTATTCTGGCCCCTAGGCGATTATTGCAATACAATTCAATCAAATACAATCTTCAATTCAATCAAATATGATCTTTGGAGTTTTACTTGTTTAGGATATGCATACAAAGTTAAGCGACCACACCCCTATCTAAGAGCTTTAGTACTGAGAGTGTAAAAACTCCTCAGTTACTATTTTAGCAATCCACTAGCTCAAATTAAGCCTTATCTAGGTGTGAGTTGCAAAAAATTGAACAGTAAGTTTGTATTTATACAACTTACTGTTCATGGGGTTGTAAGAAAAAATATATATTTCAATCTCTCACAATCTCACTCTTCCTCTCATACTCTCTTTCTTTTGATAATTAGTTTTTTATATTATTTGATGGTGTAGTTTATATTATTTTAATAAGTTGTATATAAAAATAGAAACTGGGATGTTAAGTGAGTTGCAAAATTGGATAGTAAAATAGATAAAATAAATTTTAAGGATGTAGAATAGATATATATATATATATATATATATATATATATATATATATATTACATCCCTAAATGCTAGTACTTAACCAAATAGTCAAGTAAAGTTTGAGCGAGACAAATTAAAATATGGCACAACCAAGACCTTCCTCTAGTGACTGAAAGACTCTAATCTGAACACACAATTATTAACTTGGCAGATAAGGCTGGTAGCACCCATACTTAGAGCATTCACATCCACTCAGACCCATGAACCCACCACATCGCTAACCCGCCACTACACAGATCCAACCTAGTCGCTGCTACATGGTTTGTTACAGTTGAGAAAACCCACTTCATCTTAATCGTTCTTCTGAGAGAGGGAAGAAAACCCATAAGTCAGAGAGAGAGAGAGGGAAGGGGGCATGAGAGAGGGAAAGTCAGAAAGAAGAGACAAAGCGAGAGTCAAAGAAAGAGAGAGGAGGGGGAATGAGAAACCAAATAAGAGTTGCTATAGTGGACTCTTATTAATAAAGAGTTCACTGTAGTTGAGTGCTAACTTTTTTTTAGATATAGAACCAATGATGTAGCAAGGGGATTTACAACCCCAAATGTGAATGCTCTCAACTCACATAAGATTTAGACCAAAAACATGTAACTTCAAGAGGCAGTAATGAACAATAGTTCATTAGAAGATAAACTGGCAATGAGACAGCCCATACACACAAAAACACACCCATTCCAGTCCCCTTCAAACTTTTAGGCATCCTTTTATTCAGTTATGTCAAGTGGCAAGGTTATTTCTGGCAGCCGAAACAAGCCACTAGATATAGATGCAACGTACAATTGTTACAATAGTCCATGAAATGAATCCTCAAAAACCAGTTTCACAATAGGTGTTAAGAATCTAAAAAAAAAAAAAACCCAAAAAGGAAGCAAGGTACAGACAACTGAACAAAACTTGCTTGGACGCATTTTTTGCAAGTGAGAGAAAATAAGGAAAGCAGTTATTACAAAAAATGACTGCACTATGAAGAAACCTAAAACTAAAATCTATAACTTGCCAGTAGTAATTCAAGTGAGATACATCAATATCGGAAGCCCTTGATGTTGACATTCCATATCATAAAGCCTCCCATTTCTTGTTTTTGATTCTCATTACCCCAGCAAGTCTAAACAAAAATAAAAACCAAGGATCAGGTATTGAAATTGCCAAGCATTACAGTAGTTCAGTAACATTCCATTAATAATAAATGTTGTTTAACATTGTTGCCTTGAAACATTAGATGGTTATGAGGCTACTTATGTGATTCATCTAAACACATCTTCCAGGTTTAATAAAAATGACAAGTATTTGCTGCCTGATGACATGTGACAAGCAATCTATTTCCATACCAAACAGAGAATACAGACCATTAGTGCATTTTAACAATTGAACGTGCAAGTTAATAGTGATCAAATTTCCCATATTATCAGCGACTGTCCTAGTAACCACCTACCCATAACGTGTTTTGAGATCCGTCACCTAAATCATTTTAAAAGTTGACATCCTTCTTATTAGCGACTATCCTAGTAACTCCCTGCCCATAATTTCTCTATGGCTTTATCTACCTCAATTCCAACATTTTCATGCTTAAAAACCCTAATATTTCATAATTTTAAGGTTTTATGAAAAAAAATGCTGGAAGAGTTGCTTCACACTGTTTTTGGCCATGGATATGGAAAACAAAGTTTGCTTTGGATAGGAAGAAAAGATGATCACTGCCAATTAAGATTTACTTATGTTAGGACATGTGTGATTTACTTGTTAGGAACATATATCACTATTTTATGTAATTGGCTTATCTTTTGACAAAACGTACTCTACTTGTATTTGGGTAGATTTAGGATGTGTTTAATACTTCAAGAAACTGTGTTTCAAGATCAAATGTTGAAGACATGCAAGTTTGTCCAAGATTCAAGCTGAAGAAGTGTTGTTCATTAAAGCTCGATAGCTAGCTATCCATCGAGCTTAAGAAGCTGTTTTAGCCCTGTGGCTCGACAGTTGCTCGACAGCACCTCGACAGACAGCTATCTATTGAGCTTTATGAAAAACAAAATTCCAGTTCTGTTTTGACTTAATCTGTGATTATGTGTTTGGGCCTTCTTTTCTTCTAACCCTAGACATATAAAATAATTATTTTAAGGGCCGTCAAAGTGTACACAAGTTGCACAAGTGTTAAGTAAAGTTTGTTTAAGCAATTTGTAACCAGAGACAAAGTTTTGTCCTAGTTCATCATTCTTGTGAAGAAGTTGCTGTGTATGTGCACTATAGGGTTTTGTGACCAAACACTTTCTTGATCTTCATCGTTGGGATGAACTGAAGAATTTTGCAGCCAACAACTTTCTTTAGTTGGTGATTGAAGTCGCGTATTGGGATTCGTGCATTGGTTAGTCACGTACTTGGGAGCCGTGCATTGAAAAGGGAAATTGTCACTACAGAATAAGTCCAATTGGGTATTGGGGTAAGGGTTCAACTATAGGTTGGTATAAGGTACTGGGATTTTTTTACTTGTAATCACTATTATTGTGATAATAGTAGAATTTCAGAAGTGGTGACTTGAAAATCATACGGTGGGGTTTTTGCTGTTAGGTTTTCCCCATTCGTAAATAAATCACCGTGTCATTTATTTTCTGCTGCATAATTAGTTTATTGGTGATTTGTTTGTGCTACCACATGTTTTCATGTTAATTAACTTAATTAATTCACTTGACTAAATTAATTGGTTAATTTATCACAAGGGGTCAATTCGTTTTTGGCCTATCAACTGGTATCAGAGTAGGCACACTCTGATTAGGGTTTAATCTTTGCTGTGTTGATCCATTGACCCCTGTTGTCATGGCTGCAACCGGCTTGAAGAGATCTTTTAATTCAAATACATCTCGTTTTTCTAATCTTTGCTTGTTTAAGTGTTTTAGAAAATACAAGTCTAAAAGTTATTTGAATTCACTTATGATGACCATTGTAAAAGATCTCAGTTTGCTTAAGAAAAAACTAGACTGTCTTAGAATAAAAATGTGCAAAGGAGTTCGTCTGAGAAGAGTGAAAATTAAAGGTTTAGCTCGTAAAAGGCACATGAGAGAAAGCACTATTCCTACTGATCTGTCATCTAAGCACGAAGTGTGTTTTATGATGAAGTCCCCATTTAAAGTGATGGACACGTGTTTGTGGTTCCTTGATAGCAGTTGCTCAAGACACATGACTGGAGACCGATCTCTTTTCAAGGTTTTCGAGTCTAAGAAAGGTGGCAATGTCACTTTTGGTGATGGGAGCAAGTCACAAATTAAAGGAAAGGGAATCATCTCTCTACCAGGACTGCCAGACATTGCAAATGTTCTATATGTGGAAGGTCTGAGGGTGAACCTGTTGAGCATAAGTCAGATATATGATCAAGACTTTATGGTGCCATTCTTAAAAGGAAAGTGTCTTGTCATGGATGAGTCTGGAAAGAAACTCATAAGTGGTGTTCGCACTCTAGACAACTGTTATGGATTGGTTCCTGATGTTGATATTGTGTGCAATAGCATTCGTTTGCCAAACAAAAATCTATGACATCAACGGATGTGACATGCTAGTTACAAACATCTCTCTATCGTATCTAAGCATGAATTAGTCTTGGGAATAGCAAAACTTAGTAGAATAAGCAATGTAGTGTGTGGACCATGTCAGCTTGAGAAACAGACGAAAGCTAAGCATCCAAGCACTCAGACATCAATTACATCTAAACCATTGGAGTTTCTATATCTGGATCTGATGGGTCCAACTAGAACCGAATCTCTTGGTGGTAAGAGATACATCATGGTTGTGGTAGACGACTTCACTAGGTATACTTGGGTTATTCTCCTACGATCCAAGTCTAATGCTTCTGAGCACATTGAAGCTTTGTGCACAAGACTGCAAAATGAAAAGAGTCTGAAAATTAATCGAATTTGAAGTGACCATGGTAAAGAATTCGAGAACTCGTAAATGGAGTCCTTTTGCATAAGATCAGGTATATCTTAAGAATTCTCTGCTCCTATTACTCTTCGGCAGAATGGTGTAGTAAAAAGGAAGAACGGGGTTATTTAGGAGATGACCAGAGCCATGTTACACAACAAGGATGTGGCTAGAAACTTGTGGGGAGAAGCTGTTAACACTGCTTGTCATACAGTTAATAGTATACTTCAAACCTGGTACCAAAAAGACTCCATATGAGTTATGGAAAGGAAGGAAGCCTAATGTGAAGTATTTTAGAATCTTCGGAAGTACTTGTTTCATCCTCAATGATAGAGAGAATGTAGGAAAGTTTGATTCCTCGGAGTGATGAAGGTATATTTCTGGGCTACTCCTCCACAAGCAAGGCTTATTGGGTATACAACAAAAGAACTATGAAGGTAATGGAGACAATGAATGTTATTATTGATGAGTCTTCAGATTCCAGTTTTGAGAAAGGTATTGAGGAATTCTCCAAAGAAATCCTTCCTCCTGAGCCTAAGGAAGTTGAAGAAATTGTTGAATAAGAATCTGCATCTCCAAGTGCTCCCAGTACTCCCAGTGTTGTGGAAGATTCTGCAAATATACCCACTTTCACCAAATTCTGAATCTCATGAAGAGAAAGGACCTTCATCCAAGATTAAATTAAATCATCCTTCAGAAGTTATTGTGGGAAATATGAATGAACACACATTAAGGAAACAGATAGTTGATAAATGTGTTGCTAACTTTGTGTCTTATTCTTGTTATCTGTCACATTTTGAACTCACAAAAGTTGAGGAAGCTCTTCAGGATGAAAGTTGGATCAAAGCAATGCATGATGAACTCCTTCAGTTTCAGAGGAATGATGTCTGGACCTTAGTACCCAGACCGGAGGGCGAGCACATCATCGACACAAAGTGGATATTTTACAATAAGATTGATGAGGAGGGCAATGTGATTCGTAACAAGGCTCGGCTTGTAGCTCAAGGATACTCACAATGGAAAGAGTAGACTATGATGAGACATTTGCCCCAGTTGCATGTATGGAGTCCATCAAAATTCTCCTTGCACTAGCATGTCAATTGAAGTTCAAACTTTATCAGATGGATGTAAAGACTGCTTTCTTGAATGGGCTACTTAAAGAAGATGTCTATGTAGCTCAACCAAAAGAATTCATTGATCCACACTTTCCAGATAATGTGTTGTATCTCAAGAAGGCACTCTATAGCTTAAAGTAAGCCTCTAGAGCTTGGTATGATCGACTCACTCAATACTTTGTATCACATGCGTTCACAAGAGGAAAAGCTGATTAGACTCTCTTCATCAAAAAGGAAGATGGCGAGTTGATAGTTGCTCAAGTCTATGTAGATGATATCATCTTTGGGTCAACTAATGATGAATTTGCTCTTGGCTTCTCAAAACTCATGCAAGCAGAGTTCGAGATGAGCATGATTGGAGAGCTGACTCACTTTCTTGGATTACAGATTCTTCAACAAGATTCAGGTATATTCCTATCTCAATCTAAATATGTTAAGAATCTTGTGAAAAAGTTTGGTTTGGAATCTGCTAGTTTTGTTAGAACCCCTATGAGCCCAAATGTTAAACTCATTGTGGACTTGTTAGGCAAAAGTGTAGATCCTTCTCTCTATAGAAGCATGATAGGTAGTCTTCTCTACCTTACTGCTAGTAGACATGACATTAGTTACAGTGTTGGAGTGTGTGCTAGATATCAGGCTAATCCCAAAGAATCCCATATGACTACTTTAAAAAGAATTATAAAGTATGTCAAAACCACTGCTGAGTTCGGTGTGTGGTATAGCAAGGACACAAATGATATCTTAGCTGGATATTCTGACGCTGATTGGGTTGGGAATGCTGATGATAGAAAGATTACATTGAGGGGTTGTTTTTATGTGGGTAACAATCTTGTCTCTTGGATGAGCAAAAAGCAGAACTCCATCTCATTATTCCACTGCAGAAGCTAAGTACATCGCTGTTGGTAGTTATTGCACCCAACTCCTATGGATGCAAAAACTCCTTCATGGTTATGGTATTTGTCAAGAGCATCTCACCATCTATTGTGACAATACCAATGCCATCAACATCTCTAGAGATTTGACATCACTTCATTAGGGAGCTTGTCAAAGATGGTATTCTCACTCTTGAGTTTATTCACATTGATGATTAGAAGGCTGACTTGTTCACCAAACCTCTTGATAGCAAACATATTGAATTCCTTCGTCAAAACATTGGTATTATCTCCATTGATTGATCTCTTTCTCTCCTCCTTCTTCCTCTTACATTTGCATCTAGTTTTTATACTTTGCATTGTTTAACTTGTTTTTGTTTGTTTTCAGTTTTGATTATTTTGTTTTTAATATAAAAATAAAAATAATTTGAAAAATCAGAAAAATACAAAAATAGTGTATGTTATGTGTACATTGGTACTTGTGTACCTTGGATGGCCATTGAAACAAAGTTTTCTAAACTTTGTACTCTTGTAACTTAGATGAACATCTCTATGCACAACTAAGCAAATGAACTTTGTGGCTCTTGTTTGTGATGATTAAGATTAAGTTATCTCTTGTACTTAACACTCGTATCACTCTTTTTAACGGGAATGACTAGAAAATCCTAAGAGAAAGGCATAAATAACCATCTTCCCACTGTTGCCCGCCAATCATAATGTGACACCTGTATGTTTCGGCATAGCAAAAGTGTAGTGTCAATGATATTTGTGTGCTTCGGCATAGCAAAATTGGAATGTCAAATGTTTACTATCATTGGGTATTTCTTTTCTCTCTCTTTTATGCCCATGCATGATTTGTTTAAATAAAATATTCAAAGAAAATGAAAAACAAAAAGATCAAAATGCTTTAAATATGATTGCAAGCGTGTATTCTAGGAGATGTGGGAGTTATAGGATGTACCTCAAAGGTGATAGTCCCCATCGAACAGTTATCATTATGTGTGAGTTAGAGTGATTTCTCATATCTCAAATCATCATAACATGTATACACTTATACAATCTTGCGATGTTTTTCACACACAACACACAACATTCTTTGCTACTTTTGATACATGTGAAGGTACAATGTGATTTGGCCATCACAAGGTTTTACATGTGTTAATGTATGCTTACTAAACTGTTTTGACCTATTTTTGAAATATAAAATTGGTTAGATTTGTTTAGTGTGTGTGTGTGTGTGTTTTTGGGATCATTGTGCTTAAAATTTTTGTTGAAAGATGATTTTGAGAGCTTAAAATGTTGATTGGATCTTTGGTTGAGTTGTATACTTGATTGCATTCATATCTGTGTTTTTCCCTTCTTGAAAAACGATTTTTAAGCAATCTCGACACCTCCTTGATACCTCCTCAACACCTGGCTATCTGTCGAGCTCTTAAGGTCTTTTCTTATCGCAATCTCAACAGATCCTTGATTGCTGGTGGATCAATCAAGCTTGTTTTCTTGTGTCTTTGCTTTGTTTCTCGATACCTTTTCGACACTCGTATCTATCGACGTTGTCTTTCTCGACACTTACCTCGACAAATGTCTCGACAACTCTATCTGTCAAGAATTACTAAGGAGCTATATATTCTCTCTTCGCGATCTGGTTATCACTTCTTCGATCTCTCTCGATCTGTCCGCACCTGTTCCTCTCCCAAACACCATCTCTCTCACTCCAAACCTCTTCCCAAGTGTTTTTTCAAGCTTTTTCACGTTTTCCTTCACTTGGTAAGCTTCTAATCTCCTTCATTTACATGCATTCATGTTTTGAAACCTAGGTTTTGGGGTTTTTGAAAAATTTGGGGTTTTTTAAAATTGATGAGTTATTATTGAAATTTTGGGATGGATTTTTCCTTAAACGAGTTTCAAATCTCATGCATTACATCACATTAGCATAATAACAGTATTATCATGCATTTAGATGTGTGCAAATTGATTATGTGGTGGTAGAATTGGATTGGGCTGAGCCCATGATGCAATTTCTTTTGCATATCACATGTTCATGCATTCCCCATGCATACACACTTTCTTTTCAATATACTTGTCATATTTGAACTGCTTTGGAGCTTTTTTGATTGTCTTTCTTTCTCTCCCCCTTCCTTCTGTTTACGATAGTCGTGTCTATGGCACCTAAGCATAAGTCAGCTCTGTCCCAAAACCCTTTGTGTTCTAAGACATCGTCTTCTTCTGATCCTACTCCTTCTCATATTCGAATTCATGATGAGGATGCCCGAAAGGACTTCTCGGAGAACTTTTCTTGCCGAGGTGTTCATTCGGAACGCCGAGTCATTTTGGCGGACTTCGTCGACACTGACCTTCCTACTATCATTCACAGTCGGGGATAGGAGTCACTGTGTGACGTTCTGGTCACTTGTCCGACTATGCTGATCTAGGAGTTTTACATGCATGGTTTCAATTTTTCAGTACCTCTATTTTCTACTCGCATTTGAGGTACGCGCATTGTAGTCACACCGCAGCTTGTTGCGAATGTGTTTCATGTTCCGAGGGTAGAGCATCCTGACTACCCCTGTTGTGAGCGTTTGCGGACTGTGTCCAAAGACGAGATGATTTTTGCTTTTTGTGAGCGTCTCGCATTAGAGCACCTCACTATAGATTTTCCTTCACATTTCATTCTTTCTATCTTAGATGTGTATAGGGATACGACTACCCGTGATAAGCTCATTTTCCCTTCGGCTATCACGCCAATTCTATGCCATTTTTTTGTTCCTTTTCCCTCTTCCGACCATTTTCTTGTCATGTGTGTCATAGACTACACTACCGTTAAACGTAGCGAGGTGTAGTTTCGGTCTCGGCTGTCAGATTCAGCAGCTTCTCCCTTCCATTCTACTCCATCTTGTTCTGCTCCATCCACATCCGCTCTCTCTTCTTCTTCGGGCGATGTGACTTTAGGAGACATCATGGCGCAGCTGCAGCATATGGATGCTCGCCTTGATACACTCTCTACGGAGTTGTATTAGGTGAACGTTCGTGTCTGTCGTATTGCACGGCAACAAGCGACCATGTATTTGTCCAAGTTTTTTTTTTTTTTTTTTTTTTTTTTTTTTTTTTTTTTTTTTTTTTTTTTCTGATTCATTTATTCCAGACTCTTTGGTTTTTGTACTTAATAAATCACTTGGATAAATATTTATGATATGATCCCACATTTAATTCTAAAATTAAGAAATAAATTCTTTAAGAATAAATAATTTAGGACACATGGTACAAAAATTGAAACTCTAATTTGGAATTTTAATTTAAGTTTCTTGAGTTTCACCTATTATTATATATAAAAATTTTCCATTAAAAAAATATTTTTTTCCCACATCAAAAAATCTATAAAATTAATAAAAATATTTTATAGATTTTCAATGTGAGAGTTTTTATTTTATTCAAATATCACCAATTTGCAACCATGTTAGGATAGGTAAGGGCTCTGTCAGACGGGCTGGTGGTGATTTGAAATATATTGATTTTTATTTTATTTTCTTATGTACCATTTTCTATATTTTTTTTTTTATAAATAATATCTCATTTTTTTTAAGGTTAATTGTATTATATATATATATATGTGTGTGTGTGTGTGTATGTATGTATGTAATTTTTTTGGTATTTTGATTTGATGGTTTAAAATAAACAATTATGAAATGAACAACATAAATTCAAATCATATTATATTTAACTAAAAAATTAATTCAAATTATTATTTTTAAGGAAAATAAAACATACCAAATCAACAAGATTTTTGAGATAGTTTGCTAATCACGCAGTTTGAACATTTTTTCTCCTAAATCCGAAAGCAATTTGTGTGTGAAGAGATGACAATTAAGTTATAAGGCTCTAAACTAATCATGAAGTAGCTAATAAGTTAAAATAATGTCTTTCATAGTATACAGTACTCATAAGATCAAATTTTAAAAGAAAACATTAGGTGGGTGATTTTAAAAGACCTCAAAACCTTGTTAGCAAGTTTGGTCCCTCTCCTAAGAGCACCAGTATATTTATTTGTTTTTTTTAAAAAAAAAATTAAACTTCAACTCTAAAAATTCTACCATTGTGCATCTTTGGCGCGATGATTACGAGTATTAAGTGTTTGTGGGGTGTAAAGGGCAAGGGTGGAGGTTCAAGTCTCTAGAAAGGAGTTTTACACACATATACACTTAGATTAGGCTAAAAAAAAAACTCTCAAAATTCTTTGCACCAAATCTTTGCAATAAATCTCAAGAGAAGAGAGTGTGAGACCATCCACTATAATTTTATTTTTCTCACACGTTGCACTTGTATCTTGTTATAGACATTGCTTTTATTATTTCTGTAAAAACTTTTTTTTTTTTTTTTTCTCTCAGCGTCTTCAGTTATGCAATCAATTAATGTATTATTAATAGTATCTTCTCAAAAAGAAATTATTATTATTAATGGGTGGAGTTTTGATTTAAAAAATAAAATAAAATTGATAAGAGACACAAACGTGCACACACATGCACACAGGTACACCCTTGATTAATACTAACTAATTTGTAACCCCATACATATACATGGATATATTTAAAGATATACAAGAAGATGCGTAATAGAATTTTTATACATATAATTTAAATACTATTGATAGTCATTTTTATATTTTGTTAACTCTTTAAAAAATTTTGCAAGGATTTTATTATGTATAAAATGTAAATTGTCCATGTTTTTTTAAAAAAAAATTATTGTGAAGCACTTTTTTTTTTTTTTTTTTTTTTATATATGATTCATTTATTCTAGACTCTTTGGTTTTTGTACTTTTTTTTTTTTTTTTTGAAACTGGAACCAAATGACTTTCATTAATTCAAAAGACTAGAATCCAAATACAAAGCATCCACAGCAGGGGGAGGATCCTCCTCCATCCATACAATATCATTATCAGATAACCTAGCAAATTTTGCCAAAGCATGAGCAACACCATTGGCACTACGCATAACACAGCTAGTTGAGTTGGATCTAAAACCTGCAGCCAAGCACCAAATATCTTCATAGATCAATCCAAGCCGAGAGAAGTTTGGTTGAGCCTGTTAAACTGTCTTCATAACCAGAGCATTATCACCTTCTAGTATCACCTCCATAAAACCAGCGTCTATAGCGAATTCCAAAGCTTTGTGACAGGCCATCACCTCCAATTCTTCACTATCCCTCATAGCACCACCCTTGGCAGATATAGCAGCCATAACTTCACCATTCCCATTACGAATAACAGCACCATAGGCCGAAGTCGCACCATTATCAAAACTGGCTCCATCAAAATTCAGCTTGAAGAACTCTCCTTGTGGTGGCTGCCATGCTTGACTTGCAAGGACGTGGACTGATACAGGTACACTCAGTTGGTCTTGAGCCTCAACAAACTCTCTCAAATAATCTGATGCACATTGGTGAGACTGTGATGGGTGTTGGAAGACACCCCTATGCACATTGGTCTCACATTTAATTCTAAAATTAAGAAATAAAACTCTTTAAGAATAATTTAGGACACGTGGCCCAAAATTGGAATTTTAATTTGAAATTCTAATTTGAGTTTCTCTCGGCTTCACCTATTATTATTATTATTATATATATAGATATGATTTAGTATTTAATTGATTTTAGACTTTTCGGTTTATACACCCAATAATTCACTAATCACAAAAATTAAAAACTTAGATGAACACGTGGTGGAAAATTAGACTCTAATTGAAATTCAATTTAGAATCTATTTGGATTTAGACTCTTCGATTTTTTACACTTAATAATTCACTTGACACAAAATTAAAAATTAAATAGAATACGTGACACTAAATTAAGAATCCAATTAAAATCTAACTGGACTTTTTCTAAGCTTTGGTTATTAATATATATATATATATATATATATAGATTTTTGATCAAAGTGTAAGATCTATTCACAATTGCAAAAAGAAAATTTTCACTAAGATGGATGAGTGTAATATTAAGTTCTTTATTAACCATCTATGTAAGCAATTACGCAATAGTGTCAGTAGTTATAATTTTATGGCTATTTTATGGAAAATGAGCATGGAATTTGACTGGCTCAATCATAGGTTGGATCATGGATGACATCTTTGAGGAAAGCAAGTCATAAGGCAATCTTTGGCGTTGAAGAGGGCCAATAATAAAATTTGTAAGTCAACAAGGAGACACAGGAAGAGTTGTTAGGCTATGAGATAGAGTTGGTAGCACTTGAAGAAATAAGTCTGTTTCATATAAGACACGTTCAATTTGATTTAGGATACTTGCTTAAAAATTTGGAACAGTGACTGAGGATATTTAACAATTTAGATCAGTTTGACCAAGGATAAGTTGGCTGTAGCATATGCTGAGGCTAATATGATTGAAGTAATGTTAAGGACATAACATCGTTCATAATTGCTAACATGACATGTTGTGATTTGAGCAACAAATTATGTTAGCCCTTTTGAAAAATATATATCAAACACATGAGAATACAGCAAACATGCTCCACGATAGGCGCAGTGATAGTAAACCAAACTACCGCTTACAATTACTCCAATCAATATCAACGCTCGAGATTTCTCACTCTGCCTCCTCCTCTTTTCTCTCTTTGCTGTGCTGTTGTTATCCATCATCCGATATCTCTTTCTTTCTTTTCAATCTGTTACTCTACTTCTTCTTCATCTTCATCTTCATCTTCCTTCCTTTCTTCTTCTTCTTCTTTCTATATCTGGACATTTTGGACTCGGACAAAATGGGCTTCTGCCCTTTTCCACAAAACTAATTAGCTTTTTGCCCTTCTTCCCAAACTAAATAGGGAAATGCCCCTCTTTTGAAACTCGACTTTTTCAAAATCGAGTTAAACCCTATAGTGACGTTTTTAAGGATCTATAGTGACGTTTTTAAGGACCTATAGTGGCGTTTCGTAACTTGATATCCATAAAATCGAGTTATAGGCAATTTTATTGCCTATAACTCGATTTTGTGAATATCAAGTTATAAAACGTCACTATAGGTTCTTCAAACGTCACTATAGGTCCTTAAAAACGTCACTATAGGGCTTTAGAATTTTTTTTTTTTTTAACTCGATTTTGAGAAAGTCGAGTTTCAAAAGAGGGGCATTTCCCTATTTAGTTTGGGAAGAAAGGTAAAAGGCTAATTAGTTTTGTGGAAAAGGGCAGAAGCCCATTTTGTCCTTTTGGACTCATTCAAACACCAATATATATATATATATATATATATAAAATGCCGCAGTGGGTCGGGTCAAATAATCAAACTTTGACCCACCCACCTATGCAATAACATTGTCTACTTCTACTTTTATTATTCAGCCTATCTAATTTTTCATTCTAAAAAAAAAAAAAAAAAAAAAAAAAAATATCTAATTTTTAGCTCTCGTTTTTCATTTTTCACAATAGAGGGAGGGATTTAAACTTGGATGTCTCCAAATTTAAAAACATTAAGATGCTCCTATCACATTAGCCCAAATTTCAGCAACTTGTCATTCTTGGAGGGTGAATCTTTGGTGGTTTTTAATGCCAGTTATGTATGGAATTGTTTCTCCTTCTCATACTTTTCGTAGGTTTCTTGAAGTATTAAACACATCCTAGATCTACCCAAATAAAAGTAAAGTGCGTTTTGTCAAAGGATTAACCAATTACATAAAATAGTGACATATGTTCCTAACAAGTGAATCACATATGTCCTAACAGTGCACACACAGCAAATATGGCCCCAAGAGTAAGGATGCTTGTACAACTTCTGCTCCTTAGATAACCAATAGCAAGGAGCGCTTCTACGCACCTTCTCTACCTCATGCTTGTCCTCGAGCAGCACTCCCTTCTTTAGAAAGGTCACAATGGGGTCCATCTAGTTTGTCCCTACATGGAGTCCATACACCCCAACCGAGGATACCTTTGTGAGACTTGAGCTATTCATGTCTTCAACAACAACAACCCGAGGAAGACTTGACTCTACAAAGTGGCCAACATTGCTAGAGAATCTACATGAGAGTTCTGTCCCCTAGGGATTTGCTTTAAGATAACCCTTAAACTGAGCTCGAGCATTCTACACTTTAGCAAGGTACCCCTGCATCCTCTCATCCCTAGCTTCAAAGTCTCCATTGACCTGGCCCATGACCAATTTAGAATCTGAGTACAACTCAACCATTTCTCCTCATAGCTACCTGACCATAGCTACCCCGGCTAGCAGGGCCTCGTACTTGGTCTCATTATCGGTGGCTAAGAATCCCAATCATAACGATTTCTCCATTATCAGCTTCTCAGGGGTGACCAACACAATCCCTACTCTTGCTTCCTTTCAGTTGGAAGCTCCATCCGTATAAACTTTCCACTGGGGAACAGTAGTGGCCGACGTGACCAATACCCCCATAACTTCCTTTTCCTCCTCAAGGGCACCCTAGGTGAACTTTGCTATAAAGTCTGCTAGGATCTGTCCTTTTATGGTGGTCCAAGGCATGTACTTGACATCATAGGCTCCCAAATTGGCTCCCCATTTAGCAATCCTGCCAGTATAATCCGATTTCCTCAATAGAGCTTGCAATGGGAGCTGGGTGAACACTACAACAGTATGGGCTTGGAAGTAATGAGAAAGTTTCCTAGTGGCATGCACTATGGCCAACACTGCCTTTTCCAAGGGAAGATAGCGCGTCTCAGCCTCCTGCAGGGATTTGCTAACATAGTAGACAGGCCTCTGAATTCTGTCCTCGTATTTTACCAGGATAAGACTAACAGTGTAGTCTGTGACTGCTAGGTATGCATACAACACTTCCTCCTTATCAGGCCTGGAAAGTATTGGTGGGTTGGACAAGTACTATCTAAGGTCCTCGAAAGCCGTTACACACTCCTCGGTCCAACGAAAATCCTTCCACTTGTGAAGTAGCTGGAAAAAAGGACGACACCTGTTCGCAGACCGAGAGATGAACCTGTTTAAGGCTGCTGCTATCCCAGTCAACCTTTGCACCTTCTTAGGATTCCGAGTAGGATGCTAACTGTTAATAGCTTTAATCTGCTCTAGGTTGATTTCAATTCCATGATGAGTAATCATGTAACCCAAAAATTTGCCCAAGCTAACTCCAAAAGAACACTTAGATGCATTCAGGCATAGTTTATGCTCTCTTAAAACTGAGAAAGTCTCCCCCAAATCGGCCAAATGCACTTCTACCTATTTGCTTTTGACCATCATGTCATTAATGTATCCTTCCATGTTCCTCCCAATCTGCGACTCAAACATCTACGTCACCATTCTCTGATACGTGGATCTTGCATTTTTAGGCCAAAGGGCATCACCCGATAATAATAGTTCCTATTGGGAGCACGAAAAGCCGTTTTCTCCTGGTCGGATAACGATATAGGTATCTGATGGTAACCCTGAAAGGCATCCAGGAAACTCATCCAAGGATGTCCCACTGTGGCATCCACTAGCTGGTCAATTCTAGGAATGGGGAAGTAGTCTGTCAGTGAAGTCCACGCATACTCACCATTTCCCGTTTTTCTTTTTAACCATTACTTTATTGGCCAGCCACTCGGGGTAGAAAATCTCCCTAATGGCCCCAACCTGCTTTAACTTGTTTACCTCTGTCTTGACTGCCTCAACATGATCTTTGGATGATCGTTGAGGAGGTTGTTTATGTGGCACAGCCTCAAGATTTACGTTTAGCTGGTGACATGCCAACTTGGGATCAATTCCTAGAACGTCGTAAACATTCCATGCAAAAACACCAATGTTTGCCTTTAGGAACTTCACTAACTCTGCCTTTTCTATAGGTGGCAACTAAGAGCCCACTTGGAAATACTGCTCCCGATCCAGCCCTATTATCACCTTTTCTAGCTCCTCAAATAATTCTCCTAATGTCTCGGTTTGTTGCCCCCTTACAAGCCCCTTTAGTTGCTATGAGACTAGAACTTCAGTCACTACAGCAGGATCTAAAGGCCGCTGTGTTATTGTTGACACCAGGCACTGCCTAGCCATGCCCTAATCACTTACCAACTCTCCCACTCTTCCTTGAGTAGGGTACTTGACCTTTAGGTGTAATGTTAAGGGCACGATGCCCACGACATAAAGCCAGGGTCTAGCTAGGATAGTTGTGTATGAGGAGAATGCTTCTACTACTATGAAATTAACCTAGACCTCCACATCACCAACATGTACGGGCAATCTTATCATTCCTCGGGGGACCACCATTCTTCCATCAAAACCCATCAACGGTGAATCATACCTGTCTAGGTCCTCGGGCTTCAAGTTTAGCCCCTGGTATAAATCTGGGTACATGATCTCTGCTTCGCTTCCCTGGTCAACCAGTACTCTTTTCACATTGTAGCCCCCAATCCTAACAGTAACTACTAAAGCATCATCATGTGGTTGGAGAGTTCCCTGCTTATCCTCCTTAGAAAAACCTAAGGTAAGGGTGACCATCACTCTTGCTCTTTTGGGAGCCCAATCATCAACCTCCATGTCACAACCCATACCTACTAACATAACCCCAGTGCCCAAGGTCCCATTGTTCCTTGGCCTAGCAAGAATTATATTGATAGTGCCCCATGCTGGTGAAGGGGAACCACCTTTATGAAATTCAGCTCCCGAATGGCCGAACTGCCCTGTAGGCTAATGTAGAAACCAGTTGAGCTTCCTTGCCCTTGCCAATTGGCTTAAGTGATCTCGCAGGGTTCTGAAATCCTCTGTAGTATGCCCTCAGTCTTGGTGGTAATGGTAATAGAGGTTTTGGTTTGGATAGGTCGCCACCCATCTTATTGGGCCATTTGAAATAAGACTCATTCTTAATTTTCTCCAGTATGTGATATACTAGTTCTTTAAACAATGAGTTGACCAACTGAGTTCTCGAGGTGACATTTGATTAGAAAACTCCCTTCGAGGGCGATTACCCTGGTATCCACCTCCCCAAGGATCCCTTTTCTTTAGGAACATCTTAGCCTTCCCTTTTCCCTGCACCTGGTCCTCTTCCACCCGTTTATACTTACCTATGCGATCCATTAGTTGGCACATGTTCGAAGCGGATTTCATCATCAACGACTTCCTCAACTCATGCTCGGCAGGGAGCCCGACCTTAAAAGTCCTCACGGCCACATCCTTAAAGCTTCTATCAACTTCATTATATGTTTCCCAATTTTTGTCCAAGTAAGTCTTGAAGGTCTCTTCCTCCCTCGTGGACATAGACAGCAACGAGTCTAGTGGTTTGGGGACCTTATTGCATGTTATAAATCTAGCCCCAAACGCGTTTGTTAGCTCCTCGAAAGACCCTACTGACCCTTCCCCCAAGGCATTAAACTAGCGCATTGCCACAGGTTCGAGACTAGAGGGGAAAACTTCGCACATAAGGGCCTCATTGTTGGCATGAATCACCATCTTCTGATTAAAGTGGCTGACATGCTCCACGAGATCAGTCCTCCCATTGTAAATAGCAAACGTTGGTTAAGAAAACCGATGAGGGAGCTTGGCCCTGTTGATCCTTCTGACGAAGGGTGATTTAGAGATCTGCTGTAGGGCCTTACTCATTGCATCGTTCCCCAGGTCGTAATGGGAAGCCCTTTTCTTACGTTCATGACTACTTTTCTCCCACCCATCCTCGCGTGAAGAACCTGAATAAGACTCACTAGATGGAGTGCCAGACCTATGGCAGTAAGAACTATCCCTGCTTCCTCTAGAACCATCACTTGGTGAGGGAGAGGGGCTTCTCCTTTTACGTTCCCTATGCCTTAACTTGTTGCGCAGGCGGTCTATTTCCTACTGTAGCTTTTGCGTCTCCAGATCATGAAAGGCATGACTCCTAGACTTTGAACGACTCCATTCAGTACGCTTAGTGTGGTAAGACTCCACCACTACGCTTGGTGTATGTTCCCTATCTCTCCTACGCTCCAAGTTAACAAATTGGTTCTTCCTCAGGGAGCCAACTGATTCCTGCCTATCTTGGCCTACGTTAGCTATAAGTACTCAGGACGGATCCACCACAACTTGCTATCCCCACAGACAACTCCAATTGTAGGGACCAAAATAACCAACAGCCCAAGCCCACTTTATGGAGTGAGTTGTACCGTCCAGCCTTGGCTTAAATCAATAAATTTATAAGAGAAGGAAACAAACAACAAGAGGTGGGCTTAGCCCGAGGATGAAAAATAAGGGGAAAAGGCTGATTTTATTCAATGGATGAACCGGTATCTTCTTCTAAGTTAGCTCAAGGAAGGCAATGTTACACAGAAAAAATAGCACTGTTCACTTTCTTCTCTCTTCTCTCTATCTTCTTTTTATCTCTATTCTTTTCTTTTTTGGTACTTATGTCTCGATCCTCCTTTCTGTCAACACCCCCTTTCCTTATATACGTCTCCCTTCTTTCTATCTCAGCCATCCATCCCTGCCTAACTAGCTTCCGCTCCTGACACTTGTCTTTTTCTACATCTAAAGAAGGTGGTGGAAGGAACTTGCTTAGCTATGACTTGCACTATTCAGGTCACTTTCTCATCAATGCAGCTGCTAAAACTGTTGCCCACCATTTAATGTGGAGGAGACAGGATACCCTAAGCTAGAAACTTCCCCTATAGCCATTGATTCTCTTTCTCTCTCTCCAGAACCTCGTATCCACTTGGAACGAGGTTCATCTCCTTCCTTCCTCGGGCGTCTTTTCTCCTTGGGCCCGTGGACTGTGACATCCTCACAGTAATACTACAACCCTTCAGATCCCTCCTCGGTCCTCAGGCACCTACACTTATGTACCATTTTTTATATTTTTTTCATAAATAATATCTCATTTTTTTAAGGTTAATTGTATTTTATGTGTGTGTGTGTAACTTTTTTGGTATTTTGATTTGATGGTTTAAAATAAACAATTATGAAATGAACAACATAAATTCAAATCATATTATATTTAACTAAAAAATTAATTCGAATTATTATTTTTAAGGAAAATAAAACATACCAGATCAACAAGATTTTTTAGATAGTTTGCTAATCCCGCAGTTTGAACATTTTTTCTCCTAAATCCCAAAGCAATTTGTGTGTGAAGAGAAGGCAATTAAGATACAAAGCTCTTGACTAATCATGAAGTAGCTAATAAGTTATAATAATGTCTGTCATAATATACAGTACTCATAAGATCAAACTTTAAAAGAAAACATTAGGTGGGTGATTTTAAAAGACCTTAAAATCTTGTTAGCAAGTTTGGTCCCTCTCCTAAGAGCACCAGCATATTTATTAATTTTTTTAATTAAAAAAAAAAAGCAATATTTAAACTTCAACTCTAGAAATTCTACTACCACGCACCTTTGGCGCAATGATCACTACACAAGTATTAAAAATATAAAATAAGATGTATAATATAATTCCTATATATATAATTTAAATACTATTGATAGTCATTTTTATATTTTGTTAACTTTTTAAAAATTTTTGTAAGGATATTATTATGTATAAAATGTAATTTGTCCTTTTTTTTTTAATTATTGTGAAGCACTTTTTTTTTTTTTTTTAATGATTCATTTATTCTAGATTCTTTGGTTTTTGTACTAAATAACTTATTTGGATGAATATTTATGATGTGGTCCCACATTTGATTCTAAAATTAAGAAATAAAACTTTTTAAGAATAAATAATTTAAGACACGTGACCCAAAATTTGAACTCTAATTTGAGTTTCACTCAACTTTACCTATTATATATATATATATATATATATGATTTAGTATTTAACTAATTTTAGACTTTTCAGTTTATACACCCAATAATTCACTAATCACAAAAATTAAAAACTTAGATGAACACGTGGGGGAAAATTGGACTCTAATTAAAATCCAATTTAGAATCTATTTGGATTTAAACTCTTCGGTTTTTACACTTAATAATTCACTTGATACAAAATTAAAAATTAAATAGGATATGTGGCGCAAAATTAAGAATCCAATTAAAATCTAGTTGGATTTTCTCTCAGCTTTGGTTATTAATATATATATATATATATATATATATATTTGATCAAAGTGTAAGATCTATTCACAATTAAAAAAAGAAAAGTTTCACTAAGATGGATGAATGTAAAATTAAGTTCTTTATTAACCATCTATGTAAGCAATTACGCAATAGTGTCAGTAGTTATTATTTTATGGCTATTTTATGGAAAATGAGCATGGAATTTGGCTGGCTCAATCATAGGTTGGATCATGGATGACATCTTTGAGGAAAGCAAGTCATAAGGCAATCTTTGGCGTTGAAGAAGGCCAATAATAAAATTTGTAAGTCAACAAGGAGACAGGAAGAGTTGTTAGGCTATGAGATAGAGTTGGTAACATTTGAAGAAATAAGTCTGTTTCATATAAGACATGTTCAATTTGATTTAGGATACTTGCTTAAAGATTTGGAACAGTGACTGAGGATACTTAACACTTTAGATCAGTTTGACCAAGGATAAGTTGGCTGTAGCATATGCTGAGGCTAATATGATTAAAGTAATGTTATGGACATAACATCGTTCATAATTGCTAATATTACATGTTGTGATTCTGATTCGAGAAACAAATTATGTTAGCCATTTTGAAAAATATCATGCCCCTAAGGATATTGATAGGATTAATACAACAGTCCTTGTTGCCAAGGCCAATGTAAGATGCTTTTTCTGGCGGTCTTTGGTGGATCTCTCTCTGTCTCTCTCTCTCAATTGCTTTAGTTATACTTTTGTATCAACATCTTTGGAGCAACTACTGCTCTTGTGTTGAAGATTCATTGATCAAGTTGTTTTATATCAGTAGAAGTGTAGAACCACAATACAAATAATCATATAGCTTTTCTTTCTTTCTTTCTTTTCCTTTTTTTGAATCATATTTAATCTTCAGTTAGAAATTCCTTATTTTCAATGTTTAAAGAAATTAAGACTTAAATAACAGCAATGTGAAATTCCTTCTGTTAGATTGATTTGCATGAGAACCAGCGTTAGCCCATTTAGCCACAATTTTGCTCATACTCTCTCTATATGTATTTTGTTATATTTGTTTTTGCTCAAGTGTAAGAGCTATTCACAGTTGAAAAAGCAAAGTTTCTTTAGGATGGATGAGTGTAAAATTAAGTTCTTTATTAACCATCTATATTAAGCATTTACGCAAAGATGTCAGTATTTATAATTTTATGGATAGTGAGCAACTGAGCATGGAAGTTGACTGGCTCAATCATTGGTTGCGATCTTTAAGGAAGCAAGTCATAAGGCAACCTTGACGTTGAAGGAGGCCAATAATAAAATTGTTCAGGTCAACAAGGAGACACAGGAAGAGTTGGAAGCTATGACACTGAGAGAAACAAGTCTGTTTGAAATAAGACGGTTCAATTTTGACTTAGGACACTTGATTAAAAATTTTGATCAGTTTGACTGAGGACACTTACTTAAAAATTTAGATCAGCTTGACCCAGGATAAGGTGGCTGTAGCAAATGCTGAGGCTAATATGATTAGACTAATATTAGGGATATGACACCTTTCATAATGGTTGGTATGATATGTTGTGATTCGAGCAATAAATCATGTTAGTAGTGAAGAAAAATTTTATGACCTTAAAGATATTTATAGGATTACTGCAACAATCTCTGTTACTAACGCCAAAATAAGATTCTCTCTCTCACACATATTTTCTAAAATTGCTTTAGTTAAGACTTTTTTATTAACAATTTTGGAGCAACTAATGTTCTTGTCGTCTAGAAGATTCATTGATCAGGTTGTTTTATTAATATCAATAGAAGTGTGGAACCAAAGCACAAATAATCATATAGTAGTTGTTGTTGTTGTTGTTGTTTTTTTTTTTTTTTTTTTTTTTTTTTTTTTTTTTTTTTTTTTTTTTTTTTTTTTTTTAAGTTGAAGCATATTTATATTTAAAGAAATTAGAGACTTAACTATCTGCAGTGTGATTTTGCTTTCTAGTTGATATTTCATAGTTGGCACTTTCAAAGTTTGCCATCAAAGACAACTTCAAAGTTGCTCTAATAAAATATTTATATACTAGAGCCAATGGGCTAAGCGTGATGTCATAGAAGCCACAAGAAAACAAACATTTTGTTTTCTGAAATTTAAAAATAAAAAAAAAAAAAAAAAAAAAAAAAAAACACATTAGCTTCTAAATGAAAACCTCAAATCCACGAGAGCCCCTTGAATTTACAAGGTGATAGGGTTTTGGAATCCGCCAGAGATAAATAGACAAAGTTTGTATTTTTTTTTTTTTTTTTTTAAATATGAAAAATTGAAGAGGCTACAATATATTTAAATAGTAAAAAGAAACCCTATTATGGCTAGGAAAACACCTAGAAACCCTAATTCGTGCTAATCACGTAATTAGGTGGCAAAATAGTAATTTTTGCCAAAAATAGCAAAATTCAGATAATTAAGGAAATTGAAACACTATCTCTAAGAGACATTCCAAAACAGACGGGACCTTATTCTGACTTTTAAACTAAAAATTATCAAGAAAAAACAAATATTACTAAAAAAAGCAAAAACATTGTTTTCGCGACCTTAACAAAGGAATTTGCCCAAATTTGGGCGACGCTCAAGGCAAGCATCTTAAGTCTAGATCAAAATGTTATTTCCCTTCAACTTGCCAAATTTCATGCAATTCTAACATCGTCGCCCCAATGGCCTCTACTAGCACCCCCCTTATTGCATTGTGACTTCTAGCGCCCTTACTTGCTGCTTCAGGAATGCCTGTGCTATCTGTTCTACATCAAAGCGGCACATCCAGCCTCATTAGTATGGGATGATGGGCAAGTATAGCATTCCAAAATTCTCTCAAGTCTCGACCTTGTAATTTGTAAAATCACTCTACATGAAATCCAAGACTAGCAGAGCTAGCCATTAAATGGCTTGAAAGGTAAGTCTGTTAGCATCAAAATTTAAAATTCAATTTTTTAAAGTACAAGTATACTTTATCACATTTTAAGCAAAATGTTTTCATTAAGAAGTTAAATTAGATATTCCCAAACGGACACTAATATTTTTCTCTTGAATATTCATTGATCACTCTGTCATATTAATATCAGTAGAAGTGTGGACCACCTTACAAATAATCCTGTAGGATTTTTTTTTTTTTTTTTTTTTCATTTTTTGAAGCATATTTAATTTTTTGATAGAGATACCCTCTACTAAATGTTTAAAGAAATTAGTGTTTGAACTTGGTAAGAGAGTGTAATTAAGTATGTGTATTTAGTAGTTAGATTGTTTCTTTAAAAAATATATATAGAAACTTAAATATCAGAAATGTGATTTCGCCTTCTGGTTGATATTTGGCACCATTACTAGAGTCAATGGCCCATGGGCCAAGTGGCACATCCATCCCCTTTAGTATGGGATTGGTAGGCAACTCCCATGTAGGGTTCCAATTCTCTCTCAAGTCTCGACCTTGTCATTTGTAAAATCACTCTACATGAAAGCCAAGGCTGGCAAAGCTAACCATAACATGGCTGGAAAGGTAGGTCTGTAAGCATCAAAATTTTAATTATGCACTTCTTCTATTCTTGACTTTTTATCCCAAAAAATAAAATGTCACATGGATTGGATTGCTGGCTTACAACGCTCTGAAGTGAAGTAAAAAGATCCGTGGACCATTTCTCAGTTACTTTGAAAATAGATATAATTGCTGCCCAATAAATTGGGAATTTAGGGTAGTTGAGCCTCATTGAGTTTTCACCAATTCAGGCTGTTTGGTAAGAAACTTCTAGTAATGTTGATTGAATTTTTTGAAAATACGAGTGGGTGAAAAAGTGTGTGAAAATACGTGTAATCTATATATTACTAAAATCTAAAGCGTAGCATTTAATGTTGCTATGCTCACGTTGAGCCACGTCAACAGCCATGTCATCACTAAAATTTGTTCATGGTACATACCATGCACAAGCTTTGGTGATATTACAATGTGAAATCACTTTCATTAATTCTAGGGACTTGACTTATTTGATAATTTTTATATGGTAATTGGTCCTTCTAGGGTTCTATATACTTTTATTTGAATTCTATGGTTTCATGTGAAATTGTTTCGTGCATATAATGTAACAAATTAAGAGTTTTTCCTTTTTGTTTTGACTTACATTCTTAGATTTTGTTGGGTTAAGATAGCTTGACTCCGGTTAATTAATTCAATTACCCAAGTTGATTAATTAGGTCAAATTATATGTAAATCGTGGGGGCACCAACAAATCACCAAATAAACTAATATGCGGTGGAAAAATAAATTGACACAGTGATTTGTTGACAAATGGGGAAAACCTTTCGCAAGGCCAAAACATCTCCAGGTGAATTTAAGGTTACCACTTCCAACAATGCACTAATCAATAATCAAGCGGTTACAAGTATGAGAAATCTTATCACTACTTTGGCTTATTTCAAAATACCAGCCTACAGTTGAACCTTCACTCCAATATCCAATTGGACTTGATCTTGTAGTAGCCTTCTTTCTTTTGATGCACAAATCTCCAATCTGTGACTAACTCCTTTGCATGGATCCTAGTACATAACTAACTCTACAACAACCCTTTGATTGTTGTAGTTGATTTTCAACAACTTCACATAGAAACACCTATAAGATTTTCAATGTTGGTGCTAGAAAATTTGCTTGGTTACAGAACCCAAAGGCATACAAGAAACACAGTAAGAACTCTTTCTTCTATAGGAGGAGGCTAGGGTTTCAAAAAGAAAATCTTATGAAGCTTTCTAAGGTTAGGGTTTTCTTTCTTCACCTCGTAATTTAAATAGGAGCTTAGTGGGCCTTTTAAATAGGTACTCCTATTCCAATTAGGTTTACACAAACCTTTGGCTTTCCTAATCCTATAAGGATTATACAATCCCATAAACAGATAGCCTTTTGGAATAAAAATGTTGCACGCTATATCAGAAATCTCGTAAGCTCAATAGATTGAGAGGAATCGAGACAGGTATTGAGCTTTAATAAATCTCGATAGATTGACAGGTATCAAGACCTGCAGATTCAGCTTTTCTTGAGCAGGTTTTGAGTAATCTTCATGTCTTTAATGTAAACACTTGTAAGGATCATCTTAAACCTACTTAGATTTACCCAAATAGAAGTAAAGTACATTTTGTCATAGGATATGTCAATTACATAAAAATATGAACCTAACATATTTGAAAAGGTTACTCTTAGAGAAGTATAGGGCTAACCTTACATTCCATACATATAAGTTGTTCCAACCTGTTTTGAGCTTTATTTTCTTTACCATTCTCATTTTTTTGCTTGGCTTTATTGGGTAAGTTATATATATATATATATATATATATATATATTGAAGGAATTCTAGATTAAATAGCAAAGTTTTACCCAGCTACAATTTTGGCTTTTAATTCTGGTAGGTTAACGTGTAATCAAGAATTCTAGCTAAAGAAAATTTATCCAGACTGCTAGTTGAGATTCAACCCCATGATAACAGAGTTTGGAAGTTGATATGGGGGTAGGCCATTCCTAATAAAGTCAGGAATTTTATATGGCGCTCTTGTCGAGATGCAATTCCTACCAAGAAGAATTTATGATGACGACAAATCCTCATTGAAGACATTTGTGATCATTGCAAGCAGTCATCGAAATGTGTTTTACATGCTCTCTGGTGTTGCTCTGATTTATCGGCTATTTGGGATTCCATTCCTGCATTATTGTTTCGCCAAACCCAAACCTTTTTGTTGGCTCTACAAAGCCTTGACTTAAATTTCAACAAAGTACTCACAAGAAAGAGGGGAATGAAAATTTTATTAGAGTACTTCAAACTCACAAACAAAGGGATTAGGCTACTGCCTTGAGATCTCACTACAACTTTTTCTTTCACACACTTTCACATTATACATCAATCCCCTTTTATAGGGTGAAGTTACAAGAGCTGTAATTATTGCCATGACTCTTTGTTTCATAACAGAAAATTCTAGAATGTGTAAGACTCAAAGACACAAATGTTAAGGAATGCCAATAGATACAAATGGTTATGGAAAAACAAATGACACAAACAGTTATGGAAAAGCAAAAGATACAAAGGTGCAGTTTGGATAGCACGTCCACGTTCACGTTTTCAACTTTGCGCGTTTTCAGATTTTTTTTTTTTTTTTTCAGAGCCGGTTTTGTTGACTTTTCAACTATGAACAGTGCACTTGTGCACTGTTCACAGACCCACAAACTCCACTTTTTATCAACTTTTTTATTAAAAATGGGTCCCACAACACTATTCACACATTTAAAAATTATTTTGCTACAATGTTTTCAGTTTTCAGTTTTCAGTTTTCAATTTCAGCAAAATAAGTTCTATCCAAACAGACCCAAACTATTATGAAATATCAAGAGACATATTTTGGTTTACCACTTCCAACACTTTTCTCCTTTCCGAGACTTAATTCTTTTTGTTCAGAACAATAGGAAAATTTTGGAACTAATGACAATGCTCATGTGGATGATTTGGCACCGATAGAATCAAATTAGAGTTAATCGCAAAGACTTCCCACTTTCCCAGGTAATTCCAGTTGCTACCTAAGCTCTGTCAGACTTTCAACGAACTGACCTTTCATCTCTAATCTGATCTTTAGTCAACATGGCTTCACCGGATAGGTGGATTCCACATACGGTTGGTTTTTTAAAAATCAATTTCGATGAAGCAACGTTCAAAGACATAGATAAAGCGGGTATATGGGTTATGATTCGAGACAGTCATGGTCAAGCCATTGCTCCTTTCTTGGAATAGACCTCCCTATCCTTCTCTTCGGATATAGTTGAGACTGTGGCAGCTACTCGAGCCATTTCTTTTGCTCAGGAACTTGGCATAACTTCTTATATACTAGAGGGGGACTTAGAATCAATGATTAAAGCCCTTAAGACTGATGAAGAATCTTTCTCTCCCTTTGGTCATATTTTTGCGTTGGCGAAATCCACATTAGCCTCTATTAGTCATATTTCCTTTTTCCACGTTTGCAGACTTTGTAACAATGTAGCTCATAACCTTACTAGGCATGCAAGATATATTAGAGGTATCTCGGTGTGGATGGAGAATGTTCCTCCACATCTGTCTTCTATTTTGTTTGCTGATCATGGCTACTCTCTTTTCTTAATAAAATTCAGTTTTTTCCTTCTCAAAAAAGAAGAGAATTCTATTATCTAGGTTTGAACAACACTTCAGCCACCTTTGCTTTTGCAACAGAAAATTCAGTTCCTACTATAATCTTTCTCATGGCTACCATATTCGAGCAAGAGAAATCATCAATCTTCTTATCTCTTCCTAAGTCTAATACCTTCAATGAAATAGGTCACTTGTTGTGCAGATAGCACCCCAGGACTCAAATCAATAACAGTAAATGAGCGAAAATTAAATAACAAGCACACACAAAGAACACAAGAATTTACACGGTTCGGTAAACTGCCTACCTCTACTGAGACGATAGAGAAATTTCACTATAAAAATTAGGGAGATACAATAGTGCACAAGAACACTCTCAAAAAACCCAAATCCCAATACACCCTAACTCTCTCACCCACAAGACAAGAAAACTCTATTCTTCTTCTTATGCAGCTGCTGCTCACTAGGTTAATTAGAATAATCTCTATTGCCCCTTTTTTTTAACACAAACCTAATATATATATATATATATATATATGTCATTGGTCGGCTGTTACTAGGAATTGTAATCCTAGTTGTACTCGGTCATCCTTGACCGACTTACAAGAATGGGCTTGGTAATTCAAGCCACACGGGGCCCAACATCTACAAATCTCCACCTTGGCTTGAATTGATTAAGCTACACGAGCAAACTCCTCCATTGCCTCCACCTTAGCCCTTAAGGGCTTACAAGCTACAAACATCAACCAAGTCCAAGTAGCTCTTGAACTTATCTGTTGGAACTGACTTTGTCAACATACTAGAGAATTTCCAAGTCTTATTCTTCTGTAGTGACCCCATCTCTTCTACATCCCTGTAAGACAATGGATCTCCACTGCTAGTTATGAGAGCAAAACTAACCATGTCTTCAAAGCCATATCTCTGTGGTGCTTTGTGAACCCGCTTCTCTCTACTTTTAACAATTGAATAAGACTTTTCTTGTTGTTGCTGTGGATCAATCTCAACATCACCCTTATCACTGGGTGAACTATTCTCATCAAGCTCCACCTCAAAAGTTAATTTCTCCTGTGGACTATCATCATATGTCTCTGCTTCATTCTGTTTCAACATAAAGGCTTCATCAAATATGACATCTCTACTGGTCACCGTTTTCTTTGAGATTGGATCCCAAAGCCTGTAGCCTTTAACACCTTTTTCAAAACCAAGAAATAAACATTTTCTTGACTTTGAATCCAATTTAGAATGCTCTCCACTCTGCACATGCACATAAGCTGGACAACCAAAGATTTTAAGACTCGAATAATCAACTGGTCTACCTAACCAAACCTCTTCTGGAATCTTGAAATCAATGGCTGATGATGGAGATCTATTAATAATGAAGCTTGTTGTGTTAATTGTCTCTACCCAGAACACCTTAGGCAACCCTGCATTCAATCTCATGCATTTGGCTCTTTCTGCTAAGGTTCTGTTCATTCTCTCTGCAACCCCATTCTGCTGTGGAGTTCCTTTAACTGTGAAGTGACGAGTAATGCCTTCTAATTCACAAAATCTTATGAATTCTTTATCTCTATACTCTAGTCCATTATCTGTTCTAAGGTATTTTATTTTCCTGTCAGCCTGATTCTCAACCTGTGCTTTCCACTTTTTAAATATGCTAAACACATCAGACTTATGCTTCATAAAATAAATCCATACCTTTCTAGAGTAGTCATCAATGAAACTGACGAAGTACTGAGCACCGTTATGAGAAGAAACTAGGCTCCAAACATCTGAATGAATGTAGTCAAGAACACCCTTACTTGTATGAGAGCCTGTCTTAAAACTGACTCTATGCTGCTTCCCATACACACAATACTTGCAGAAGTCTAGCTTGCATGTCTTCACCCCTTTCAATAAATTTCTCTTGTGCAACTCTAACATACCACGTTCACCGATATGGCCAAGTTGCATATGCCATAATTTTGTGTCATCAATGCTGGACTCCACTGGAGTGGTGACTGCAACTCTTCCTACAACTGTATTCCCAATCAATATGTAAAGCGTGCTTAATTTCTGTCCCTTCATCACCATCAAAGGACCTTTAATAATCTTCATGATTCCACCCTTTGATGAGTATGAATAGCCCAAATCATCCAACACTCCCAAAGAAATTAAATTCTTTCTAAGATCTGGAACATGTCTGACATTACTAAGAACTCTCACAACTCCATCAAACATCTTGATCTTCACGGTACCAATTCCAATAATCGGGCATGTAGCATCATTACCCATTTGGACCATACCACTGTTGTAAGGCTTATATGTGTCAAACCAATCTTTCTTTGGAGTCATATGATATGAGCATGCTGAATCTAAAACCCAAGATTCCAGTAGAACATTGTTACCTGATGAGACTGAAAATAAATCTGCACCAACTTCACTGTCATCTGATGTTTCTTTAGCAACACTAGCTGATTCTAAGGGCTACTTTCCATTCTTCTTCTCGTCTAAATGCTCTTTCAACTCTTTACACTGATTCTTGTAGTGCCCTTTCTTGTGACAATAAAAGCACTCTACATCTTTCTTTGCACATGATTTAGACTGTGATCTGTTCCTATTGGAGTTTCGTCCTCTTGACCTACTTCTACCCCTATTGCTCGACTCAGACTTTACAATAAGTCCATCAGCCCGAAAACCATCACTATCTTGCTTCATCTTTATGTGTGACAAGAAAGCACTAGTCACCTCCTCAAGTACTATAGTCTCTTTCCCGTACATCAATGTAGTTACTAGATGATCAAAAGAAGTAGGAAGCGACGCTAATAAGAGTAACGCTTTATCTTTATCCTCATAATTCACCCTAAAACTTGACAATTGGGTGTTCAACATGTTAAACGTGTTGAGATGCTCCAACAGATCTGAACCTTCCTTCATATGCAAACTATACGGTAGCTTCTTCACGTACAACTTATTCGTCAGATTCTTTCTCATATAAAGACCTTCTAGTTTTTCCCAAACCTCCTTTGTGGTCTTTGCTTCTAGGATGTTGTGAATGACCTCATTACCAAGGTTGAGGCGAATAGCGCTAGCTGCTTTCTCATCCATCTCTACCCATTCTACATCCTTCATCGTTTCCGGTTTCTTCTCCTTCCCAAGCAAGGCCTTGTGAACTCCTTGTTGAATTAGGAGATCCTTCATTCACCTTTGCCAAAGTGAAAAATTTCCCTTACCACAAAACTTCTCTACATCATACTTTGTGCTTGACATCTTTACTGTATTCAAAAGATTAAATCCTAACCTTGCTTTGATACAACTTGTTGTGCAGATAGCACCCTAGGACTCAAATCAATAACAGTAAATAAGCAGAAATTAAATAACAAGCACACACAAAGAACACAAGAATTTATGTGGTTCGGCAAACTGCCTACCTCCACGGAGACGACGGAGAAATTTCACTATAAAAATTAGGGAGATACAATAGTGCACAAGAACACTCTCAAGAAACCCAAATCCCAATACACCCTAACTCTCTCTCACCCACAAGACAAGAAAACTATATTCTTCTTCTTATGCGGCTGCTGCTCACTAGGTTAATTAGAATAATCCCTATTGCCCCTTTTTTTTAACACAAACCTAATATATATATATATATATATATATATATATATATATATGTCATTGGTCGGCTGTTACTAGGAATTGTATTCCTAGTTGTACTCGGTCATCCTTGACCGACTTACAAGAATGGGCTTGGTAATTCAAGCCACACGGGCCCAACATCATCATCACTAAGCAGCAATATTGATTTTGTTGAATGGAGCAAGTACACTTGAAAAGGAAAGATGGTATAGCTAAGGTGCTTGGTACTATTTTTTCTGTTGTTGGATCTCTTGTGATTACTCTTTACAAGGGACCAACCCTATTTGGATCAAATTAATAGTCGCACCAATCATATTTCTTAGGGATAAGTTGGACTTTAGGTTGCATCCATCTTATTGGTCACATACCAACACAATACATAGTGCAACATGATACGTAGTACGGTGACATAGCATTTCTTGAAAAATTAGGATATGATACGTCAAAGATACGACAATTAATTAATTAATATTTATTTTTAGCTATATATATTTTATATTTGGAATAATGAAATGTTTATTTTGGATTCAAAAAGTATGTAACAATAATGAAATGTTTGGAAATATATCTAAAATAATTTAAAGGCAATAAAATATTGTTTAAAATACGAGCAAAATAGTTCAAATAAACTAGACACCCCATAAAATAGTTCAAATAAACAACATTCAACATAAAAATAGAACAACTGAATTAAAAAAAAAAAAAAAATGATTTTTTCTTCTTGAGTGCGTACTTGACACGTTTTTGTTCGTATCGGCTACATGTCCAACACCAATATGTTGGTAATTTTGCCATGTCAGTGCTTCCCAAATGCTTACTTCTTAAGTATTCTTTAGTATATGGTAATAGTAGCAGTCTTTGAGAGAAACTCCCAATCCAGGATAGTTAACTCCACTTATTAACTCCTTACTATTTTCTATACGGTTCGTAAGTCTAACTGATATCATGATTATCTGTCATTTGTATAGCTTAATAGGCAATAGCCTTATTGATCAACCAAGCACATGTTTCAGTATTTTGATAATAGGTGTAATCTTAGCATGTTTCGTGACTATCATGACAATTTATGGACATTACTTTTTTCACAACAAATTTCATAATTGTTGAAGTGATGTTAGTGCATAAGTCCATGAGTCTCAATTATGTTTATCACTCACAGTCAACCACTACTTCATCAAATATAAAATTTGTTGTAAAACAAATTGTACTTGTCGCATTATTGTGACAATTTAGAGTATGATTTTTCATTATCAGAGCAAGGCCTGATGGTATGATAGAGCAGATTGGTGGTTGCAGAATTTGAGGCTTTTGCAATGACATATGCAACACAAATATATGTAATTGACAAGGCAGGGCCGATGTTTGTTTCAATGTATCTATCTCAACAAATCTTGCTTCTTGTTATAATAAAAGCCGTTGCTTTAGGTGAAGAATTCTACTTGGGAGGGTAGGTCTCATCACTCTAGCTACAAATTAATTGAATTTTAGTATGTTATTGTTAGCTAATCAACTGGTTCAGAGATCTGGGTTTGAAACCGTCTACACCAAAAATCAGTGGGAGTCTTAAGTGCATGAATCCATGAGTCTCAGTTATGTTTATCACTCAATAGTCAATCACTACTTCAAATATAAAATTTGTTGTAAAACAAATTGTACCTGTCGCATTACTGTGACAAGTTAGAGTATGATTTTTCATTATCAGAGTAAAGCCTGATGGTATGACAGAGCAGATTGGTGGTTGCAGAATTTGTGGCTTTTGCAATGACATATGCAACACAAATATATGTAATTGCCAAGGCAGGGCCGGTGTTTGTTTCAATGTATCTATCTAAACAAATCTTGCTTCTTGTTATAATGAAAGCCGTTGCTTTAGGTGAAGAATTCTACTTGGGAGGGTAGATCTCATCACTCTAGCTACAAATTAATTGAATTTTGGTATGTTATAGTTAGCTAATCAACTGGTTCAGAGATCTGGGTTCGAAACCGTCTACACCAAAAATCAATGAGTTTTAACCTAGTGATAAAAACAATTCTTATGGAGTAAACGCCATAGGTTAAAATCTTCTCTATAAAAGAAAAACTAATAATAATAATTTAATTTTCTTTCCTTGAACTTTTCCCTGTCAAAAGTTTTATTATCTAAATTTTCTTACACAGTGTCCATTATTTTTTACAAACATTGTCCATATTTTTTTTGTCCACGCTTAGCACATGAAATATGTGATGTATACAGCTGATATATGTTAATGAGTGTACTGTAATTAGTTCCCTTTTTAGAGTTACGTACTAAAGGCTCGGGCTAAGTATAGGTACCTTGACAGTATATATATATATATATATATATATATATTTTTTTTTTATAAAAGAAAAAAAAAAAAATCTAGGTAACATCCCGGGATCCATGTCAATATTGTTTGTTAGAATTTCTTTTTCTTTGTTCTTATGTGCAGGATTATACTATACCTTGTTGTGTGGGGGAAAAAGTGAAGAGAGAAAGTTAGATGAAGAAAAGCGCAAGGAAGAAAGTTCAAACAATATCTCAATCATCCTACCTCTAGCAATTAATTTTGTCCATCCACTAGCTTTTTATCAAACTCTTGCATTAGTAATGTACTATATTGCTTTAGCTGTCCGTCATATGCGCGGGCCGAAAATGTTGGAGATCTAGAGGACAATAATTGAGAAAGACAATGGTGTAATGGCCTATTGGGAACTAGAGTTTGGGTTGTGATAGTTTCCTCACATGAATCGGTTGTATGATTGTCGATGACAATAAGTTATAGTCCAAAAAGGACATTTGAAGATGATTATATTATTGAAGAATATGAAGATATATATATTGTGCTGATACACATTTTGCTACACTTTTTTTCTTTTTCTTTTTCTTTTCTGAGTAATGAAGGGCCATTCTTAAGATGCTTAGCCGCATCCATATCTAGAGTGTGTTTAGATATCGCTTATTTTGCTGAAACTGAAAAATTATTGTTGAAAGTACTATAGATAAAAGTAAAAGTTAGTTGAAATAGTATAATAGGGCTCATAAATAGTGCTAAAAAGTACAGTAAGATCATGAATAATAGTAAAAATAAGCAAAATAGTGAAATAATTTTAATTTATAATTCATTCCCAAATGTACGCTTAATTTCCAATCAGCTACAGTGTAGAGCATTTTTAATGGACAACTGCCATTTTCAAATTATTTCAGAAATGCTTTTCTTGATGACAAGCTTTTTACTTGAACCTCCCAAAATTCAAAAAAAGTAAAGCTTATTAAAGTGCAACTACATACTTGTATAACGTAGATGGCTGCTCCCAAGGATATATACTATAGTACAAAATAGTTAACATACAATTAATGCTCTTCTTTTGGATAATATACAGTATACATCTAGTATCAGGAGCAGGTAGCCATTACTAGCTTCGTTATCGTGTTTACGGTGCCAAGAAAAGTAGACATGAGTCCCATTTTTTATCTCAAGAATTGCAGATTTGCATGCCAAAACTTGCTTCTCGTTGCAGTTTGGTAAAACTGCAGGAAAATGAGGCTTAACTTTGCAATGCCTTCAAGGTGTTTGGTTTGCGGTAATGTTATATTACACCGTAATATTACATTATTATAATTTTGCATTAATATAATCTCAATACAAAAATATAACATTATATTGTTTAGGAGGATGGTGTGATATATTTTGTAATTTTAAATTATAGTAATATTAAAAATAAATAAACAAAAAATCTTAATGTCACATTATCATAATGTGCATCACATTAAGAACACATTAGAGTGAACCAAACGCTCCCTTGACGTTATCATCATCATCAATAAATTTTGTATTAGTGCAAAAAGGTTAGTTAAGGGGTGCTGATTGCTGAGTACATCTGTCATTTTATACTTCACATTTTATACTCACAGGCCACACCAAAATAAATTAAAAATTATATAGAAAATGGATTTATTACTTTATTAGCATTTGACAAAAAGGTTCTAGACAAAAATTAGAACAGAAGCTTGCTAAACGTTCATAGACATGAACATGAACAGAAAAAACAATATTGAGTTTGTTTTCAACAAACCAGGATTCAAATATCACTCTCATATACTTTTTCCTTCCACATGATGAGTGGAGAAGAACAATAAGCCACAGAGTCTCAGTTTGGTAAACCTTGGGGAAGTACTGTTTCAAGCCAATTATTTTGTCAAGTGTATATACCTATACAACAAAAATTACTATCATCATACCAACCATTTTTAAATGAAACTATTTATTATATGCTTAACAAGAAGACAAAATAGTTTACAAATGTACTTTAATCCTTCACCAGAATCCATAAATGTACTTTGATTCCACAAAACCAACACTGTGGAGCCTTCACCATTCAAAGTCCCAACCTTTTCCAAATGGAGAAAATTCTGTGTCACAGAAATTCGTAAGCCCCCTTCTCACACGGGGGTGGAGACACAACTCTTCCACTGTTGTTACATTGATTTCTATGGGGCCATAGCCAGCTGTAGGCTGCATTTTCCTTGTGTATCTCACAAACAGCAGTAACCTTTTTACTTCTACATTTATTTGCAAATTCATTCAAAAAAAAAAAAATCTACTATATAATTTAATAAACATTCTTTGGTGTAGGAAGCATTGGAGAATTATGAAATCAAGAAAAACGCAGGCCAAACTTTTGAGAAAAACAAATTTGAAGTTCTGGATACAAAACCATTAACAAACATAAATAGTGATGAAAGTAGATCAAAACAAGAACACAATAATGGTGCCATCCCATCAATGAGTTCTGCCTCTAGTGTTGAAGATGCGGAACCAAGTGATGATAACACGTTCCTTTAAGATCTAATCAATCGTCAAAAAGCTACAAAACACAAGTCATCAAAGAAGAAGAAGCTTCAAAGACGCAAAAGATATTGGACTTCTATATTTTCTTGCCTTTATGAACTTATTTCAAGGTTCTATTATATCTTCATATTGTGTCAAAAAAGTCAAATAAAAGACTCTACTTCATTAATAATAAAAGCTTTTTGGAAAATCAAATTGTTGTCCAATTATGCACTAGCACTAATAAAATCAATACCATCCAGCAACTAGAGCTACTCCTATTACATGAAATTCACTCATTTAAGTTTAATTACAAAGTGACCCGCTTTTGCACATGGAAACCTTACACTAACAAAGAAGATGCAATCAACTTTATCAATACCAAAGTTATTCCTCACCCATGGTTCAGGGCAATTTGCCTTAATGCTCAGCCCATTGGTGCCATTTCAGTGACCAAAAAAATCAGACAATGATAAGTGTAGAGGTGAACTTGGCTATGTTTTGGGCTCCAAGTACTGACGCAGAGGGATTGCAACTAAAGCAGTTAAGCAGGTGGCTAATACTATATTTGCTGAATAACCACACTTGGAAAGGCTTGAAGCTATAGTTGATGAAGAAAATGTGGGCTCCCAAAGGGTGCTAGATAAGGCTGGGTTCCAGAGGGAAGGTGTTCTAAGGAAGTATATGATTTTGAAGGGGAAAACTAGAGACCTGGTGATGTTTAGTCTTCTTTCTTCTAATCCCAAGAGCTAACTATTTGTTCAAAGTTTTTGTTTTTGTTTTAATTTGTATGTGATTTATGAATCTTAAGCCACCCACTAGCAGAAAACATTAACTAAAGTTATATTCAAATATATAATAAAATGCACATATAATTGAAGATTTAATTTAATTGAGGAACCATGTGTTTATGGTATTACACTGTATATAACAGCACCTAAATTAGTTCTCTTGGCTTCCCTCTACCCTTCTTTAAAAGGGGATACAATGCTTTCTATGTAACTAAAAGGGGAATATCAATCTATTTTGCCATGACCATCACCAAAGTCCAGTAACTGAAATGGAAATCAAAGATTTTCCAGCTATCTCAAATTTATTAATAATTGATTTATATTTTTATACAACTTATCTAGCTTTTTTTTTTGGATAGCTCTCTTTCGGTTTCTGCTTGCAATATTTAATGATTGGACTGTCATCAACACATATGTTGCAAGTGAACTTCTGTCTTCTCACATTCTCTATATTGCTTTAAACAACTGAAAAGCAAGCTTGTGACTGTATGGCACAGGTTTGTCAACATAAACATACGGCTATTTATTGGATAGGTTATTTTACCATTAATTAATAAAAGTAACGAACACGAGTTTTCTTAATTTCCTAGTAAGACTATGCTATTGGTTACTAAGGTTGGCAAATAGTATTACTTTATTTGGTTGAAAATTCTAAATTGTAAAAATTTGGGCTAAAAGTGTTACAATATGTCTTTTCATATGAAAGCTAACTTCTAACTCTTTTATCAGTTACAGAGTAAATTGGCTCCTATTTTAAATGATGCTAAAGCCCCACTTGATGTAATTTCCTTCACTACATTCTCTTTGGGCTTAATATATGTGGGTTCTTGCAACGAAGAGGTTGCTTAGGCAATTATATTTGCATTAATGGATTGAAGTGAGTTAGAGTTGGGGGAGCCCCTAACTCGGCTTCTACCTTTAGGCCTTAGTCTTCTATACACACACACACACACACACACACATATATATATATATATATGCCACACAAAAAATAAATAAATTAATTAATTGATTAAACCAAATGAACACTGAACAGTCAAACGTAATTTACAATCTATATATTTATATTCAATACTATAAGATATAAGATTTATAGAGAAGTGTATATAAAAGGCTTCTATTCATTAAAAAAAAACCAAAAATAATTAAAAATAATTGCTAATAAATTAAACAATCACTCATTCATACAATAATCAAAACACTATAAATTACAAAACAAAACAACTTCAAAAATACACACCAAAAATATCATAAAAATACTCTCTCCACAATCACAAAAATGAGCATGCAACATGAATTACCAACATAATTATTGCTCGAAATATTTTCCAATGTTGGAAGACAATCGCCAAAATTTTTAGGCAACATCAAAATCAGGTACACAAATTTAAATTCACATCTCGTGTTTGTTACTTTCACATGAACTCCCCACTTCTTCTCTACTAATCACAATCTACCACATCCAAAATTGTGGCACAAAATATTGTAGTCCTATATTTTCTCTTTTTATTAACTTTATACCATGAAGTCATGCACAATTCTAGAGTCATTGTTACATTTATTAAAGATTTATTTATTATTTTTTTTTTTTAGCTTCATCAATCCAATATTGCAATTGTGATGATAATAATGTTCATGTAAAATCCTTAGTATATGATTATTGTCATGTTTTGTCACTAGTTGATTTTTTTTAACACATTAGTTTCTTAATATGTGTTTTCATTTTTAAAAAATAGCTGCAAGTGATTCAATCGGCTAACCAAAAAGAAAAAAGTTCTTCACCACATCAATCTAACTAGACTGCTCCAAAATCCTTTATTCCTTTGAAACGATGAAAAAAAATTCATTCATCAATGCTTTAGGGTTGGAAACAAACAAGCACTATTTTGGGTCTAAGCTCACAAATATTTTGTACAATATCAAACTAAAAGTTCAATAAGTGTATGAAACACCCTGAACGTTTAGACCACCAATTTACAAATTACCAATTCAAGCTTAATATCAAACAATTAATGTGCGGAAAACGAACATAAGCTTAATCCAGAATTGATAAACAATCTAAACCAAATAAAATCACATTCATAGCAGAAATTAAATGGAAAAGATTAAGGGAAGAGAGATGCAAACACAAGGACAACATTCGATGTGTTATCGAAGAAGAAACCGAAGTCCTCGGCGTAAAACCTTTCCGCCGCCCTCCAAGCGGTAAACAATCCACTAAAGAATGTAGTTGGGATACATGAACAACAGAAGACCCTTCAAGCCTAATCTACCCAATGTACCTAAGCCCTCCAAGCTCCTACTCCAATGAGGTTATGCCGAATCTATTTCTTCTTTAGCTTGCCGGATTTCGCTACTAGACCATTGCATCTACCAATATGAAATTGGTCCCTTCTTAACTGCTTCCCAAACACCAAACGGCCTCCTCACAGATATAAGTATGGTGAGAAAAGGTTTTGGTAATATATCTCTCAAGGATTTGACAATGGAGAGGAAGAGAGTAGAGGAATTTGAAGAGTCTCTATGTGAAGATTGTGGATGAATCAATCTTGTTTTTCTCTAGGGTTTCTCTCTCAAAATTCTCTCTAGAAGCTCTCTAAATATCGTGGGTATAACGGCATATATATAGTAGGGTGAGAAGGAATGTGAAAAGTCAGTTTTTCCTAAACAGGGTGTTCTGGCGACTTGACCTTGTGACTGGGTTGAGTCGCAAGTTCATGCCGCAAGCTAACGGCCTAGCCAGCCTAGGACTTTTGTCCTGTAGTGCAATAGCTGGTGCGACTCTTCAGCTTCTGGCATGCTTGGCACGAGTGCAACTTTCTGGCGGCTTACAAGCCGCACGCCACTCGCGAGATCCAGTCGTGAATCCCTGCTTCTTTGCACAATTTTGAGCATTTCTTCACACTCTCTCACACACTACCCTTACATGATTCCCACCTAAATACAGGGTTACTAATTGCTAAAATACAAATAAATTTGGCACAGAATAAAGCCAACAAGATGGTTCATAAAATTCAACCTTACAATCTCCCCCTTTGGCTATTCCATGACAAAACCCTAAAACAAACTATAGACTTAATATGTGAGTTGGGAACAGTTGAACAAAACTCACTCACACCTAACTCTAGAATCTGATAAGCTCTTGAATCATATGAACAAGTAACTCCTGAAACACAACAACACAATTTGATCATTGTATGCAGAAAACTTCTAAGGCATATGAGACAAGCACAATGCAATCAAGCAAAATAGAATGAGAAATAAATCATGGCTTGACTAAACAGGCAATCACTATAAAGTAGTAACCACAATGCTCATTCACACTTGGAATGAACATCCGGACATACAAGTTAATAAGCTCAATGCAAATCACTTGCATGTCCAACACTCAACCAATGCACAATACTTAAAGTATATGCATCTAAGAACAAAATCCTACTAGGGCACAAGAGTGAGAATACTTAAAGAAAATGCATAACATTTAGCTAGAAGGATTATGACAATAGAATATAAAGGTTGCAAAGCATGGTAAAAACCATAAAAACCTACAAAGCATGGAAACAAACCCTAAAAGCTTACAAAAGCAACATGGACACAAACTACCATAAACATACTAAATAACTGAATAACAACTTTAAATATTAACAAACCAAAGTAGCATGAGTTGTATTAAAACAGATCCATGAGTTTAAAACCAAAACAATAAACTAAGTGTTTAGACACATCAAACCCATAAACTATAAACATAAAGTAAAACCAAAGCATAAACAGCTCCCCCGTAAATTGACACTTCCCCTCAAGAGCTGTCCCTCAAAAGTTCTCCCCCTTTTTGACCGGAATGGCCAAAGGGTCACTGCTGGGTGTTGAAGCTGTCAAACTTGGCTGAAAGTATGTTGAGCTGATTCTGAAGAGCTGCCATCCTGTCAGTATGCTCATTCTGGACCTCTCTGAGTCCATTAATCCTCTCCAAAATGATCTAGAATGCATCAGGTGGTACCTCTGATGAGGTTTAAGCTTTGCTCCTCTTGCCTCGGCTTCTGGGTGTTGAAGCTTGTCCTATAGTCATTATCTCAGTCTCCATTTGGCCACCGTCATCTTGATCACCTACCTCTTCATCACCTAGAAGACGAACTTGAATCCTGACGATGGTTAGCTTGTTGATAGCTGAAGGTGTAGGCATGGGGCTGATATCTTGAGGGATTTCAACACCTTTTGCTCTAAAAAGCCTCATAAGAAGGCTAGGAAAGATTAGCTTGGGCCTAGAGGTGGTTATAGTCTCATCCGCAATAGTGACTGATAATTCCTTGGAGATCAGTAGGTTGATAAGTCTCGGGCGCTGATGATCTTAGGGCTGGATCTTGAAAACAAACACTAAATCAGAGGAGACCGGTGGGGACCGGCCACAAGTCCTCCGATGATGAAGTTAGCGAATTTGGAATTCTCAGTAAGAAGGAAGTGACTTCTGAAAATAAAATGTCTGAATGCCTTACCTTCTCATCGAAGAATGCTTATATAGCATGTGTGGAGCGGTTATCTGTTTAATAACCATTCCTAATGTCGAGGAGTCCGAAGAATTTGGAGGTAACTTTCATAACCGCCATGGAAGTTACCTCAGTTGGATGGCTCGTTCCATACTGATTAATGGAGAATTTGGCACTTAGTAGTTCAATCCAATGAACTCGTCCATCTTTCATTAAGGACGAACGAGACTATTAAGGACGGCTCGTCCTTGTCCAAATGATTAAGGATGGATAAGCTTCCCATGGGATTTCGTCCATCCAAAGATAGACAAGGTTAACAAGGACGCATGGGACGATCACTTCGTTTGCCTAGTTCGCCTTAGCTGGTCTTTCATTGGACGAGCCATATGGGCGAGTTCAGGAGTTGGTGTTTTTGTGACATCATCAGTTGCCCCCTTGTCCATGTGGGTCGTCCAACGAGTTGGGTGAGCTGCCGACACGTCCTTGGACGTACATAACTGGTCAATAGATCAATGCGCCACGTGTTATTTTTTTATTGGCGACTGATCTCGTCGATTTAGTTTTCCGAGGTAGGTGCCGCGTGTCATTTTCGTATTGGTGGTGTCGTTTCAAATGCCCAGATCAGCATCCTATAAATAGTGGAATGCCTCCCTTAACCCTTCTCATTTCAAAAATTTTCTTCCTTGACATCCATTGTCTAGAGCCTTGTCTAGGAGTTTCTCTGCGTCTAGAGTCCTCTTCCGTCTAGAGCCAGGTATTCTTCTTCTCTCCATCTTTAGGTTCTGAGTTTCTTTTGTCAAAAATGTCTGTCGCTTCTTCGTCTACTGATAGCCTTGATAAGGCTATAGACGAGTATTATGAGGATAGTAGTGATAGGTCTAGTTCTAGTAGTACTAGTGACGTTAGTGGAGGAAGTACAGACGAGAATTATTCTTTTGGGGCCCCTGGGTTTCCTATTGAAGTAGTCCAAGAGCAACTTAGGAGAGCTTCTGGCTCTCAAGTTGGCTCCCCGTCCAGCGTCCCTCTTTCTAATCCGACGGACGAGGAGGAGACCGTCTTTAGTTGTGCAGTAGGCGTTCATTCCAAGACGGATGAACAAAGACTAAATAATCTTAAATCATGGTATCAAATTCTGGACGAGTTTAACCCTAGGCTGCCTGTCCGTGGAGAGTGGTGTTGTAATCCTTATTTTGGAATAGGCGTCTATGAAGCTTATTTCCTGGGTGGCCTTAGGTTTCCATTAAATGCATTTGCTAGAAAGTTGTTAGTCAAGTTAGGTTTAGGTGTCTGTCAATTTAATCCTAATGCGTGGAGATTAGTTATCTCCATGCAAATTTTGTGGAGGGAAGTTTTTGGTGGGGATCGTCCTCTCACTGTGGACGAGTTCCTTTATTGTTATAAACCTTCCGAAATAAGTCAGTTTAAGGGTTTTTACCAGTTCACTGCTAGGGGGAATGATTGTAGGTTAATCAAGTCCTTAACTTCGTTTGATAGAAAATGGAAGACGGAATACATCTTTGTCTCCGATTTCTGGGCAGGGAACCCTATAGACGTTGGCAAGGATCCCTTTCCTCCTTATATTGGGGACTTAGGGAACCTTCATCCTGAAGGTACGTCCCTTCCCCTTGTTTATCTTTCTCTTTCTATTTGATCCGTTTGCAACTTCTAACCTTTGTTTACTCATTGTGTTGTAGCCGCCAAGCGTCTGTCTTTAAGCAAATTTCATCGTGACCACGTCCACAGGGCTCTTCTTCACACAGACAGGAGTTTTCGTTCTTTAGTCACTCTTAGATGTCTTGCCAGGTGGGGTTTGGGTCCTGAGCCATCAGACGAGGCTATTGCACACGAGGTTACTGTGTGCAAAAGTAAGTTTTAAGCTAAGGGTTTTTTTTTTTTTTTTTTTTGAAAATTCTATGTTATACATTCCTGATCTGTTTATTATCTCATTTTAGGAATGTCAACAATGAAAGAAAACAAAGGGAAAGAAGTTGTGGGTGAGGGAAAACGTCCTGAGGCTTAGCCTCAGGATCGTCCTGATGTTCAAACACAGGTTCGTCCTACGGCTGGGGATAAGCGAAAGTTCTTGCCAAAAAACATTGATTTAGAAAGGCTCCCCAATCATTGAGACAAAAGAGTGAAGCACGGTTCATCCAAGGTGGTTAAGTCTAAACCTCCCCAGTCTCAACCTTCCATCCAGATAGTTGATGTGGACTCGTCCACTCCGATTAAGTCCACCCCGTCTAAAACTCCTTTGTCCAAGATTCCTTTGTCTAAGTCAACTGTGCCTGGCTCGTCCCAGCCCTCTACAAACATCATTGAAAATGAAGATCTAGCTTGGGAGCGTTTTCAGATGGCTGTCTTGAACGAAGACATAAACATGTGTTATAACATGGGCTTAAAAGAGTTTGAACACTCTAGCGTCCATGACCTCTTTAAGGTATGTTCATATTCCTTTCTCGTCCTTGTTCATTTAACAATTTTTCTTCGTTTAACCATCCTCTGTTTTTTACCTATTTATAGGCCATGTCAAAGTTTATGGCAGCGTCTAGACAGGCAACAGAACCAGACAAGACGAGGATCTTATTGGAGACAAGGATTCAAGAAGTGAATGCCGACTGCAAAAAAATGGGCTGGGGTTGTTGCAAAAACTAAGGAGGAAGTCACTGAGCATAAAAAGCTGATCGAGGAGCTAAGGACTAATGCACTGGAGAAAGATACTCGTATTGACCATTTGCAGAAGATGAACGACGAGCTAAGTGCTCGTCTCTCCAAGGCAAAAGAGGACGCTGTGGCTGAATTCAAATCGTCCAAAGTGTACACAGAGGCCGTGGATCGTAATTATGCAGCTGGTTTTGAGGACTTCATAATGGATGCTATTGAGAACTTCCCTGAAGTTGACTTTAGCTCAATCAAAATTAACATTGCTGCTGCCACTAGTTCTCTTATTCAGACCGGCTCTGATAACGTCAATGTGGAAGACAATGCCAACACTCAGCCACCCCAAGACGACCCCAATGCCAATGCTCCCTCTTCTTAAGGACGAGACTTTCACTCTTAAACAATCTTTGTATTTGTTTTCCTTTTATTTGGTTTTTGTTTGGTCCTCTGTTTTGGGACCTTTTTATGTAACCAAAGTACACTTGCCTCGCCCATGGTTTTAGGTCGGGTTTTTTAAACAATCATTTCAGTTTTTTGACTTAACAAGGGCTTTTGGACATTGGACGTCCACCCTTTAAATGAATGAAGGTTTATTTTCTCTGTATGGACGAGTGCTGTTATGCTGTTATTTATATCAACTCCAGCTTTGGCTCGTCCATGGTGAAAATATATATATTCTTCATATTATTTTAGTTAGTCTAACTCGTCTTTACAGGTATTATTTTTATTCAGCTTTATTCGTCTCAAGACTTACAAGCTAATTCTACATACTATCCAATTTCTTTTGCCTAACTTTTCACTCATCCAGAGGTTGGATTGTTTCAGTTGGCTTTTGATTCTCGCCTTTAAATTGGACGAAAATGCTCTATAAGGCTTTTCCTCGTCCATGAGTTGGACGAGTGTGCCTAAGTTTTTTTCTTTGTTTTACTCAGGAAAATTTAGACGTTACATCTCTGCGTCCAGAGAATTTATTCGTCTTGAATCTTTTAGCTCCCTTGTGGGTTAGCTTGGACGAAAATAGCATGGAGATTTAAAATTCACACAACATTTTGTACATAACATAAATATCGTTTACAGATAAGGCACATGCATACTAATGCATTTTTATTTAATAAGTACAAACTCTATAACTTCGTCCATAATCATGACACAACATAATAAATAATAAAGTAGTAGTATCAAACACAAATAGCATCAAACATAAGTAGAACGTAAGTAGACGGACAAGGTCCAAGCTCGTCCATAGTAATACTTCGTCCAAGTTCACTTTTACTGATAGTACCTCCTCAAGTGCTTCACATTCTAAGGATGTTCCAATTTTCTCCCGTCCATGGCCTCCAAGTAGTAGGATCCTTACCTTTTACAGTTGATAACTCTATAAGGTCCTTCCCAATTTGGACCCAATTTCCCATGTGCTGGGTTTTTGGTTGACAAAGAGACCTTTCTCAGGACAAGATCTCCTATGTTGAAATGCTTTGGCTTTACCATTGCGTCATACTGCCTAGCCATGAGGTTCTTGTACTTTGCTACCCTGTGTTCTGCATCTGCCCTTACCTCGTCTATCGGATCGAGGTTCAAATAGAGTTGCTTCTCATTATCCTTGTCTTGATACATCATCACCCTGTGATTGGCCATATGTACTTCGGCAAGTATGACTGCTTCGCTTCCATAGGCTAGCTTGAAAGGAGTCTCCCCTGTAAGGGTTCTCACTGTGGTCTTGTACGCCCATAGAACACCTGGTAACTCATCTGGCCATACTCCCTTTGCCCCCTCAAGCTGAGTCTTGATGATTTTCAACAAGGATCGGTTTGCAACTTCAGCTTGGCCGTTGGCTTGGGGGTGTGCAGGTGAGGAATAATGATTCTGAATTCCAAAGTGTACGCAGAAGTCCCTGAAGAATGCATTGTCAAATTGTCGTCCGTCATCAGACACCAATACCTTGGGCACTCCAAATCTGCACACAATGTTCTTCTACACGAAATTTTTCACATTTTGTTATGTGATATTTGCTAACGGTTCAGCTTCCACCCATTTGGTGAAATAATCGATGCCCACCACTAGAAACTTCATCTGCCTTGTGCCCAAAGGGAAGGGACCCAAAATGTTTAGTCCCTATTGTGCAAAGGGCCACGGTGCCATCATCGAGGTGAGGTACTCTGATGGTTGCCTGGGGACGTTACTAAACCATTAGCATTAGCTTGCATATTTGGCCAATAATACCCCGCATGGACGACCTTGTGGACAAGTGACCTGACTCCTGAGTGATTGCCACACGCTCCTTCATGAACTTCTCTCAGTATGTAGTTTGCTTCGTCCGGAGCCAAGAATCTAAGATAAGTTTGAGAAAAACGTCTCTGGTATAGCGCTTCGTCCATAAGAACGTACCTAGCCGATCTCACCCTCAACTTCCTGGCTTCGTCCTTCTCTTCGGGTAGTCATCCGTCTTTCAAGTATGATATAATCGGGGTCATCCAATTTCTTCTGCTCTCCACCTGTTGTACTTCTGATATATCAATACTTGGCATATACTGAATTTCATCAAATTCGTCCATGGATTCATTTGCTGAGACTTCTTTTGCTATGGTATCAGCTTCCACGTTCTCTTCCCTTGGGATTTGAACAAAGTCAACTTTTTCAAATCTTTTCATAAGGCGCATCACTTGTGTCTTTGTCCCCCAATGAAATTATTAACAAGCAACTTGCTCAACTCTTCAAAAGAACTTATTGAATTCGGGGGTATTTTGCTGAACCAAACTCGCGTTGAGCCCTTGAGGGTAGTAGGAAAGGCTCTACACATTATTTCGTCGGGAACCCCATGAAGATGCATGGTGGTCTTAAAGGTGGCAATGTGATCAAACAGGTCTCATGTTCCATCGTACGAATCCAGAGAAGGCAACTTGAACTTTGATGGTAGAGGGTGACCATTAATGAAAGCCGTGAAGGGGGAATCAGTTCTGTGGACCAAATCTTCTATCGAATTCGCCCTTCTCATGTTCTCTTTCATTTCCTCCATGACTTTCTTCATTTGGTCCATCTCTTATTTCAAGTGTGGTACAGTTCGTGAAGTGGTGCCTCTTAACTGACTTCCAATTTCAGTATTCTCTCTATCATCATGACTCTGTGTTTGTCCTCCTCCTTCACGTTCTTCATGTGTCTGCCTTCTCAGATTAATCTCCATTCTTAACTTTTGGTTTTAGCGAGTCAACTTCGCCATTGCAGCCGCCATAGATTGCACATGTTGGACAGATGATGTCTGCATGATTGGTGCAAATTGGCGATCACGGTTAAGGTTGCTTGAAGCATCTCTGCTTCCCTGATGGCCTAGGCTAGTAGCCCTCGACCTAGTCCGAACCATCAACCTTTTGTCGCGGAAAAGAAAACTGTAAAACAATTTCTCTCCCCACAAACAGCGCCAATTGATAATTCCTTGGAGATCAGTAGGTTGATAAGTCTCGGGCGTTGATGATCTTAGGGCTGGATCCTGAAAACAAACACTAAATCAGAGGAGACCGGTGGGGATCGGCCAAAAGTCCTCCGATGATGAAGTTAGCGAATTTGGAATTCTCAGTAAGAAGGAAGTGACTTCTAAAAATAAAATGTCTGAATGCCTTACCTTCTCATCGAAGAATGCTTATATAGCATGTGTGGAGCGGTTATCTGTTTAATAACCATTCCTAATGTTGAGGAGTCTGGAGAATTTGGAGGTAACTTCCATAACCGCCATGGAAGTTACCTTAGTTGGACGGCTCATTCCATACTGGTTAATGGAGAATTTGGCACTTAGTAGTTCAATCCAATGAACTCGTCCATCTTTCATTAAGGAAGGACGAGACTATCAAGGACGGCTCGTCCTTGTCCAAATGATTAAGGATGGATAAGCTTCCCATGGGATCTCGTCCGTCCAAAGATGGACAAGGTTAACAAGGACGCTTGGGACAATCACCTCGTTTGCCTGGTTCGCCCTAACTGGTCTTTCATTGGACGAGCCATATGGACGAGTTAAGGAGTTAGTGTTTTTTGTGACACCATCAGTGTCAAAGATGTGAGAGCTGATGTTAATGAAGGTTTTCTCCTTAAGTTCCATGAGGAAGATAGCTCTGGCATTGTTGATTGTAGTCAACTTCCTCACAGGATACAGATTGAACATCATGATGGTGGTTAGGCACCTCATGTCAGCTGGAAATGCGGTAGTGTTGAGGCATCTCGCTTCTCGTTGTCCACCAATGCGAGTTTGGACAGTTTCTATAGAAAGCATCCTATCCTTGTAGTTGGTGAAGTCGGAGTCCTCTAATCCTTCAAGCCCTAGCACCTCATCAATATCATCGGCATCTATGGTGAATTCCTTTCTTCTAACCCAACAACTCAACTCATCCTCCCTTATCACAACATTTGCATAGAATTCTCTAATTAAAGGCTCACATATAGCAGGTAGGTCATTCAATAATTTATCCCATCCTCTGCCCTCAAAGAAACTTGGAATGAAGGTGTCCCTTAAATCCCCTAAGTCAACAAATCTTTCCTGAATGATGGTACCCCTCAAGAAAGAATCCCTATATCTATCAAAGTGTTGAACCGACCTAAATAGGTTATGGTCCATTTTCAACCTTTTGTCAGCTTTCTTAGCAGGAGTCTTCTTCTTTGTTGGAGAAGGTACCATCTGTGAACAAGAAGAAAAGGCCACAATACAGAGCACAATAGAGGGACACTCAGAACATTAGTAACACGTTATTGGCAAAATTATAGCACCAAAGCACTCAATCAAGACACAGTTCAGAGACAAGTGTAGAATGAGAAAGTTCAAAGCAGTAAGGAATAGAATAACCTATTTACACAACAACTCAAACACAAACATTCTAGGTCACAATTCCAAACACAAAATGTATCACCACTACTCAGATGAATTGAAACAAGGAATACCACATTCAAAAAATATGTCTATGAGACATATCTAAATGATTATGATATGATCAAACCAACATATAGCAACAAGCAGACAAGACATTATAACCCAACAAACAGAATTTAACCAAACTGAAACAAAAATGCACACAAACAGAGTAATTCACAAAAACAATATCATATGACAATGTGACCAATAAAAATGGGTATGAGATTTACCATACAACATAGATCAGATAATAAACTTTAATATTGAAATGGAACATTAAAGTACCCATATTTAGCAACCTAGCCCAAACAAGATCAAGCAAGCCCAAACACCCAAACTCATCAAACATGAACCCATCCCATAGTGGAAACTACAGATATCAAAAAACTCAGTAACGAATCACAAATCCAAGAAAACAAAGCTCAAAACAAGAAATATGTAGTGAGAGAGAGAAAACCCATACCTTTTTCTTGAAGATTTGAAAGAAAAATGAAGCGAAATGCGAGTTCGTTTGAGAGTTTTTCAGAAAAGGAAGAAGATGAACAGTCAGAAATGTTCGAGGGAAAACTAAAAAGGTTTAAAACTAACCCATTTTATGCAAAACATGCGATTTTCGCGACTGAGACAAGTCGCGTGCAAGTCGCCAGGACAGACCGCCAGAACACTAATAAGAAAACTTTGAAAAAATTTTCTAAGTGTTTTTTGTGACTGGAAGTTCCACTCGCAAGAACGTCGCGAACTGAGCCGCGAAAATCTCTGTGTACCCCTCGTGACTGGACCTTCCACTTGTGAACAAGTCGCCAACCTGAGCCGCGAAAAGCATGAAAAACCAATTTTTTTGAAAAATATTCTAAGTCTTTTTCGCGACTGAAGCATTTACCCACCAAGGAGTCGCCAGTGAGTCGTGAAAAATCTCTATGATGGACTTGCAACTGGGGCATGTGACTGGTTCTACCCGCGACTAAGTCGCCAGAACAGGGTAAAATAATTTTTGAAATTTTTGGATCATTTTTGCAAAAACAAAGTACTTTCCAAAAACAACTAAAACACTCAAAAATCTTTTTGTGATAGATCAACAAAGATAGAGCGTGTGAAAACACATTTAATCAAATACAATCACACGAACGAATATGGCATTCATTGAACATAGACATGTGTGTTGTGTGTGAATATCAAAGATGAGATAGTCCTTAGTCTAATGTGAAGCTTCAATGATCAATTCAATCAAGACATACACAACTAGCACTAGATAATGTGATCCATCTCAATTATAAAAATATGCATATATGACCTCCCACAAAGGCTTGAGTACAATAACTTTGAAGCTTTTCATTTGGCTCCTTGTTTGACATATCATTTGATCTATTTGAATCAACACATCTCATTTTGAGATCGATGCCTGAAATTTTTGATATTTCATTTTGATGAGTTAGCCTTTGGCTTTTAGGGCATCATACACTTTTAATTTTTGGTCACTTCCCCTTTTTCCTAGTCAAATACTAGTATGTGCGACAGACTTTTGCAGCTCAATATCTCTTTTCATTTGGAGATTTACATTTGATGAGCTCTTTTAGTAAAAACAATAAAATAAAGTGTGGGAAGATATATAGACACAAGTCTATGCATGTTTCAAGATCAACAAAACCATTCACTAATCATTCATGTCAAGGTTGAAGATCTATTTACAACAGTCACAAAGATTTCAAAATTTCTCCCACAATGATATAAATGCATAGGGAACAAGTTATGCTCGTAGATGCACAAAGCCATTTGCACAAAGGTACAAGGTAAAACATATTTTGAGACAAAACTCAACAATGTCGATCAATCTTTTTGGATTTTCTACTTTTTATGTGGTTTTTGGATTTTTGACACACACGAAGGAAAATATTGATAAGAAGCAACAATGTAAACAAAAACAAAAACAAAAAAAAACAACAACAAAGAAATGAAACTAACAAACAATTTTCAAATCTCATAATCAATAAACAAATCAACAGTCACACAACATAGGAAGTATTAATGCATGGACATGTGGTAATGCTTATGCATGAGTATCCTTCATCACCCACATATCACGTGCGTTTGGGGTGATATCCTTATAGGATTGGGTACGAAAGTCAGGACTTTCAAACCTTCTAGTGAAACTTTCCAAGCAATTGGTGAATGCACCAATCATCTTCATCACATCCATCATTCCGGGATCAACATTTCGATCTCTTGATGACTTAACAGCCCAAGTCCTCTTGTCATTTCTTTGCCTTCTTGATCTTTGTTCACTAGCATTCCTCAATGCTCTTAGCTTATGACAATTGGGTCGGGTGTGCCCTTGAAGTCTGCAGTGATGGCACATATGGTTCGCTCTAGGACCTCTTTGCGATTGTGGAAGAGATTTTGATCTGCCTTCAAACCTAACCACAAATTGATTACGGGGCTTGTTCAACACCCGCTGGTCAGTTACATTCTTCTTCTTCTCAATATTTGCCTTTTCAACAGTAGAGGCAACTACAACCGGCTCTTTGGCCTTTACAAACTTCACTTCTTTGGAGATGTTCACAGCTGATCTACTTTCTCCGGTATATTCTAATCTGGTTTTGTCAGAGAAGGTCTTTTAAGAAGAAAGAACATCATCAAGCTTCTTTGTAGAGATTTTCTATACCTTGGCATTTGCTTGAACCACCTCAAGCTCAAGGAATTTTATCTTGGTGTAAGCTTTGGTTAGCTTGCCATTTAGCGTCTCTATTTCACACTTGGCCTCCTTATATCTCACTAGAAGACTTTTATAGTCTTCTTCAGCTTTCTTCATCTTTTTCACAGCTGCCTTGGCCACCCTTGCATATTCTCCGGACTTCTCAGATAGAGAATTGTAGTTCTCTTTAAGACCAGTTGTATCTTCACCTTCTTCAGTATCTGATTCTTCTACAATTCCCGTAAATTCCTCATCACTATGCTCCCCAAGTTCTTCCACAAGCAAATTCAAGTCCTCTGAAGACTCAACATGAGCAACAGTCATGAATGCTGAGAAATTTCCTTCTTCATCACAGCTATCCTCCAAATCAGAGGTGTAGGAATCTGAGTCACTGAGAGTGGTGGCATACACCTTGCCCTTCGATCCTAGATAATTAGGACATTCCTTTTTGAAATGGCCCTGTCCATTACACTCAAAACAAGTGACACTTTGTGTAGATTGGGACTCCTTCCCTTCTCTCTTTTTGAAGTCTTTCTTCTCCTTTCCGGAGCTCATAAATTTCCCTTTATCACCAAATTTCTCACTGTTTTTGAACTTTAGAAATTTGTGGAAATTCTTTGCAAGGTAGGCAACATCCTTTTCTACTGCATCCTCATCCGATGAAACATGACCTTCTACCTTTTCATTTATTGTCTTAAGAGCCAGTGATTTGCTCTTTCTTTGATTTGGCAGTGAAAGTTTATACGTTTAGAGAGAACCGATCAACTCTTGGACTTTGATTTCATCAAGGTCTTTGCTCTCCTCAATTGCTGTCACCTTTGCACGGAAGCTCTCCGACAATGAACGAAGAATTTTTCTTACTACTTTCGAGTCCTCCGTTTTCTCTCCCAAGTTAAACTTGCCGATGTCCACTTCATTTAGCTTACTATAGAAAGAGTCAAAGGACTCATCCTCGCACATCCTGAGCTCCTCAAACCGGGTAGTCAGCATCTGTAGCTTTGTGTCCTTAACTTTCTTTGTACCCTCATAAGTGGTTTCCAAAATCTGCCATGCTTCCTAGGCAACGGTGATATGAGAAATCCGATGGAATTTATCTGGGGACACACCACAAAAAATTGCATTAAGTGCTTTACTAGTAGCATTTGACACCGCGAGGGCTGCCTTATCCCAAGTGGATTTGGCTGCCTCTGGCTTTGTCCAACCTATTTCAACAGCATCCCAAACAGCCTCATCTATAGAACACAGAAATGCTCTCATCCTTACCTTCCAAAATGCATAGTTGCTACCATCAAAATATGGTGGAGCATTTAAAGATTAAGACCGGTCCATCTCAATATGGGGTCAAGGATCACACTATGGTAATGAAACCAATAAGAGTGCACATGCTCTAATACCAATTGAAAGTTCAATAAGTGTATGAAACACCCTGAACGTTTAGACCCCTAATTTACAAATTACCAATTCAAGCTTAATATCAAACAATTAATGTGCAGAAAATGAGCATAAACTTAGTACAGAATTGATAAACAATCTAAACTAAATAAAATCACATTCACAGCAGAAATTAAATGGAAAAGATTAAGGGAAGAGAGATGCAAACACAAGGACAACACTCGATGTGTTATCGAAGAGGAAATCGAAGCCCTCGGCGTAAAACCTCTCCGCCGCCCTCCAAGCGGTAAACAATCCACTAAAGAATGTAGTTGGGATACATGAACAGCAGAAGACCCTCCAAGCCTAATCTACCCAATGTACCTAAGCCCTCCAAGGTCCTACTCCAACGAGGTTACGCTGAACCTATTTCTTCTTTAGCCTGTCGGATTCCGCTACTTGACCATAGCATCTACCAATATGAAATTGTTCCCTTCTTAACTACTTCCCAAACACCAAATGGCCTCTTCATAGATATGGGTATGGTGAGAAAAGGTTTTGGTAATGTACCTCTCAAGAATTTAACAATAGAGAGGAAGAGAGTAGAGGAATTTGAAGAGTCTCTATGTGAAGATTATGGATGGATCAATCTTGTTTTTTTCTAGGGTTTCTCTCTCATAATTCTCTCTGGAAGCTCTCTAAATATCATGGGTATAAGGGTATATATATAGTAGAGTGAGAAGGAATGTGAAAAGTCAGTTTTTCCCAAACAGGGTGTTCTGGCGACTTGACCTCGCGACTGGGTTGAGTCGCGAGTTCAAGCCACGAGCTAATGGCCTGGCCAGCTTGGGACTTTTGTCCTATAGTGCAACAACTAGCGCGACTCTTCAGCTTCTGGCATGCTTGGCACATGTGCAACTTTCTGGCGGCTTGCAAGCCGTGAGCTACCCACGAGATCGAGTCGCGAGTCCCTGCTTCTTTGCACAATCTTGAGCATTTCTTCACACTCTCTCACACACTACCCTTACATGATTCCCACCTAAATATAGGGTTACTAATTGCTAAAATACAAGCAAATTTGGCACGGAATAAAGCCAACAAGATGGTTGATAAAATTCAATCTTACACAAACTAAAGCGGGAAAAGAAATCTATGAGAGACTGCAAAAGTGCCTCTCAAAAAAAGAGATTTTTGAGTGCTTTTTCAAGACACCTCTCTTTTTGTGTAAGTGGTGTGGAGTCGCCACTTTTTTTTTATACAAAAAAATTAGAAAAAACTAAATACAAAATACATGACTGAATTGTTTCATTCTCATTGATTGAATAAAAAAGAATACATGTTTGATAAATTGAAAATTACATGGCTTTGGGTCCTAGTTACAAACTACCCAAAAAAAAAAAAAGATAAAGCCTAGGTCTATCTATCCAAAGACACTAAATTCGGAGGTTAGGTTATGGAATGGGAAGGTGTTAGGCACCCATTTCGCCCAGACAGAGTCTGGTCTTCTAGACTCTTGTGACCAATGTACCCCTTTATACATGACATGAATGATATGTTGCACACATGAACAAAACTAAATCAAATAAGTTTATTTATAAATGCATCCTCTTCTTTGTTAAAAAAAATCAGATCTATATTGTGATAAAAAAAATTGATTTGGGTTTAGAAAAAATCAGATATGTTTTTTTTAATGTACAGAAAAAATGGTTTTTGGTAAAGAAAAGTAAGATCCATGTTTATTGAATAAAACAAAATCTTTTGGTTTAAAAAAAAACCAGATCTATTTTTGAGAACTAAAAAAATTGGTTTTTGTCTTTTATATATATATAAAGATATGTTTTATGGTAATAAAAAAATCAGATTTGTATTTTGGAAAAAATCAGATTTGTTTTTATATGTGTAAAAATAAGAATTTTTTTTTTTTTTTTTTTGAGAAGAGGGCTATATTCATGAAATAAATCTATGCTACATGCACTAAATAAACAAACAAAACTATTCATGATGCCTTTTTTATTTCGAAATCTGTTATGTTAAAAAAATTAGATCTACATCTAAAGAAAACATAGATCAGTTTTTTAAATAAGAAAAATTCAGATATGTATCTAAGGAAGATACAAATCATTTTTTTTATTGAAGAAAATTTCAGATCTGCATCTAATGAAGATGCAAATCAGTTTTTGATTTGAGAAAAATTCAAATCTACATCTAATGAAGATGCAAATCAGTTTTTTATTTGAGAAAAATTCATATATGCATCTAATGAAGATGCAAATTAGTTTTTGATTAAGAAAAATTCTTATCTCCATCTAATGAAAATGCAAATCAGTTTTTATTTTTTTATTTTATTTTTTATATATTATTAATTAAGAAAAGATATGATAACAAGCAGATTTTTGAAATAAAAAATAGATTTTAACAACAAAACATCATAGACATATTATAATAAAGAAAATATTGACAACATATGAGATGAACATTAGAAAATCAAACTAAACACATTTATTCATGCATCATAAAATTAAAAGAGATAGAAGAAGAAAAGAAAAGAAAAGCTACCTCGTGCATGGACGTGTTCTTTTCTCAAAAGAATATTTTAGGGTTCAAAGAAATTAATGCAATTGTCTTTGAAACCTAAAAATCCTTGCATACAAAAAAGAAATTCTTAAGACTAAAGCCTTCAGAATCTCGTTAACGTAAGAGAGAGAATATCAGAGAGGGGAGTCAGAAAGATGAAAAAATTTGAAAGTGTGAAAAAGTTTCTCTGAGAGTGTAAAAGAGTGTGCTGAATTTTCAGATCTAGTCTCTATTTATAGAGGTTGGAATGCTTAAAATATAAGCAACGATGATTAGAATACGAACTGGGATGCATCCTCTTGCTAAAAAGTCGAAAAGGATGTATTTTATTGTCACTCGACGATCGTCAAGCCAAAGCCTTAATAGGTGCCATTCGGCACTCCAAAATTGCCAAATGGCACTTGTGGATGCCAATCGTGCTTTCGTGTTCGAGTGCGTTTTGGACTCCTTTTTTAGGTTTTCTTGAGCCGAGACTTGCACTTAGACTTGTTTTCAATCTGTATTCTAAGATTTTGAACTCTTTTCTGGATAATTCAGATCCTTTCAGCAACAATTATCCTGTAGATAAATACTCTGAAATAAATCTTGATTAAGTCTAGATTATCCACAATTTTATTGTTATCCAATTATCCCCTTTATTCCCATGCAAGCTATCCTATTTTTGACACTAATTATCAACTAATCACAAAATTATTTAATTCATTTTAATTGTTCAACCAATCAGAATTAATTTATATTAATCATGCATGGTCGACTCTCTCTAGACACAATACATGTTGATCGTGCAAACTTGATCATGCGATATCTTTCAATCCGACGGTCCAATTTGGAAACTGGGCATACTGTTGTGACCGTTAGAACCTCAAGATCATTTTTATGATATGCAATGAACAAATTAATGCATGTAATGCAATCATAAATTTTGGGTACATAAATGGTCATTCCAATCATCTTCCTTGATTAAATCATGGGTGTAAAATCAAGTGTCTACAAAATCATTTTCAAGCAAACATAGAAGGAGACAAAAATGCAAAGTATGGACTAGAAATTGCATTGTTATGTGAATCAAATGATGAAGGAATACAACTACTATTATCAATTCTAAACCAACCAGATGGAATACAATTGCTGCAAAACTATTGAAAAATCCCTCAACATACAGTTTTTGGAATAAACACATTTCGCATCCCAAAAAACCAAGCATGCAAGAAAAATAGAGTGGGTCAATGGGATCGTGAATGCCTTTACCCTTATGGAAACGAAGAATTACATGTAACATGCAAAATGTGCTCAATTGACTTGGAAATGTACAAATTAGCCAACTGAGCTTGGTAGAAATTATGTTCCCAAAAAAAAGAATACAATAAAATTTCCTCATCCTATTCATAATACTAATCTCTATCTTCAAAAGAATAGATATTTTATTATTATTAGTATTTATTTAAAAAGACTTGCAAGGACTTTTTTTTTTTTGAGAAACAGACTTGCAAGGACTTAATTACAGTCCTCTAAAGTTTTCACCTAGCATGACTCTAACTTGAAATTTATAAAATCCTATCTATCTATTTTTAAGTGAATTAAATTTTACAAACTTGGGAAGACAGTTGATCAACTTTGGAGTGACTACAAGGCCGAGTATGGCAAATAAGTAAGGGCTATGGTTAAGAGCCTACCGAATTGAAACGAATAAATTATAGTTGTATCCTTTCCGCATCTAATTCCAAGACCAAAACCTACTATATCATGAATCGTACATTATGTTGGTCATACATATATAATGCAGCTTAAGTAGTAATACATTGAAAAATATTCAAAATAATAACACTATCATAAAAATAAAAATAAAAATAAAAATTATCACTCGCAACGCATGAGTTCGCAATTAGTGTTGTTTAAACACTGAAAACTGTTGTTTAAACAACAATAACAAACGGACCCTCAATTTTGTTGAGTTTCATTTAGTGTTAGACAATGACCAAGTTAGGATTTCCGAGTTAGTGGGTCAAAAGTATAAACAAGAAATATAAGTTGATGATTGGTTGTCTATTATTTTATTTTATTTTTCCAGTAAGTCTTTTTTAAATTTTTTTGGATTATAATGATTTGTGGTTTGTTGTTGTTTATGTTAACATATGGTTATTTGGGTTGATTTGTGATATTGTTTGAAGTAATATGTGAAACAAGAAATGTTATGTGTGCAACATTTTCACAACTTTCATAATAAATTTTAAGTAATAAGTTGTTACTAGCTGTTATTGGTGAGTAAAAAAGTAATTTAAATGATGAGTTCAAATTAAAATCAGTAACAATATATTACTCATAATTTGTTGTTAAAGCGTTATAAAAATGTTGTGTTCGTAGCAAATAAAAGCCAACATTTTGGACCACCAAAAGGGGTGGCCTAGTGGTCAAAATATGTGATTGCTATCATGAGGTCCCACGTTTGAATCCTAACGGAGAATAAGGTTGCTTCTTGTAGTTAATTTCTGATTTACTAGCTTTTTTGTGGGGGCGGGCTAGGGTTGCCCCTGCCCTTTTTATTCAGCCAAAAATAAATAAATAAAGGTTTTGTAGAGAGGTGGGCCAATTAAGGTTAGGCCCTAAAAGGTATAGCTAGTGGTCCATGGTACAGGTAGTGAAGATGGTAACTTTAGGAGAAGTTTTAGCCAATTGAGGTGATAAGAATAAGATATCTGGATTGTACAGTGGTTCTGGCCGAGTTTATATCATTCTAAAAGCAATAAGTCTAGCTCACAACAAAACTTCACCAACTGTGGTGGTTGCAAGTCGGCCGTTGTTATTGATAAAATATTGCAAGAATTGTCAGCGTGTAACATTACTTATCTAGAAGAATTCATGAAAGACACCACTTTTGACAAGTGGTGACAAGGAATTGTTAACCTTGAACTAATTTACAAAGGGTCCGATTAGGGCATTCGTTAAGAAGAAAATTCCAATGCAATCCAGCTACTTTTTGATGAACAGTCAAGCGACATTTAATATAAAAATCTATATTTTTATCAATGCAGTACAGCTACTTTAATGAACAGTCAAGCGACATTTAATATAAAAATCTATATTTTTATCAACTTTTGCTCCTTGACACTAAATTGATAACGCTCGAAATAAACTAATCCTTAATGTAACAAGAAAAACGTGATGTCAAGAAGGATCCCAGTAGCTTCCACTTTTATTTAAAACAAAATACACTAAAACTTCCATAAATCCACATTACGAAACCAGCAATTAAACCGCACAACTGTATGTTGTCCAGAAAATAGTGGCTACATCAAGCTACCCATACATTTTTGTAGAAAACACTGGAAATAGAACAACAAAATGAAAGAGCATTTTTTTTTTTTCATGAGAATCAATGAAACTGCAGTTATGTAGTACTATCAAGAGTTAACTTTCCTGCAGTTCTTTCTAATCTCTCCCCTTGAACCTGTCAATGGAGAAATATTTCCCATCTTAACCATGGACTTGGCGAATTGCTCAAAGAAAAGTTGGCTGTTCTCTGCGTATTTCTTTACCAATTCCCTTGATCCTTCATTCTTGGTTAAAAGAACTTGATCAGAGTTCAGAAGGCCTTTTGAAGCCAATATGTTCTTGTAGTAGTAGTTATCAAACTTTGTTGGGCTGACATAGTCCAAGAAAAACAGGTTCTGATCACCACCGGATTTTGGACATCGGGTTTTCAATTGGGCCGCATATGATTGATCAAGTGTGTAGTCAGGCTGTCCATTTCCCGACTGGTTGTAAAGTCTTTGCCTGAAGCTGGTGCACCGGGCATTTCCAATTGTATGGCTCCCTGTATAACAAAATTTAGTTCACACACAAACATTCAGGTTATGATATTGGAGAATGTGTGAGTTTGAGAATTTAGTATGTATTTAACTATTTCTCTTTACAAATAAGAATAATACACAATAAAGTAGTATGTAGTATAGACATATATTAAAGTCAATAATAATTTGTCATCTTGGTAGTTGGTACCTAAATAGATTATGAAAAATATCATGTCGGTAACATTATTGTCTAATTTTGTCCAATCAATGTTTAGAGCAATCTCATTTGATGACAAAAGAGAACATGTCTTAAAGTTAAAGGACCCTATCTGTAAGGCATAAGCAAGTGCATTAGAGCCTTTACCAGATAGGGCAACAAGATCAACAATATCAAGCCCTTGTCGCTTGAACTTAGTGAGGATGGTCTGGAATGTGTTGTTTGGAGCAGGAATATTGTTGTTAGAACCACTCAAGCTTGCACTTCTGGAGTCTCTTCTGCCTAATAGTACCTCCCAGCTGGGCCCACCTCTCTTTGTGCATCCAAAACATGATCAGATCGAATTGAGTATTGGCTATGTAAGAGTAATTTGGTCGTGCCCAATCGATACAATGCACTAAAAATGTTGGTAATACTTACCAGAACAGTGGAATCTCTTGCAGATATGGCCAAAAGGTCAGCACAAGATACTGTACGAGGGCACTCTTTCTCCAGTGCAGATTTGATCTCATCGAGGACTTCAAAACCTCGAGCTGAATTCCTGTTAGGATTTGCCCTCTTCTCACTGGCTATGGTTCCACTGCTGTCTAACAGTAATGAAGCATCACAACCCTGCCATATAGACAACTTGTGTCAACCACACTAAGCCATCGTGATACATAATAGAGTTCTGCTTATGAAATTTACAAGCACGGGTAATAATATATAGTCCTTGTAATTATATGTTGCAATATAATTGAATTGAATTTATAAAGTTAATGAGAGCTAGTCATTGAAGTGACAAGTTATAGCAAGCTAGTAGCAAGACCTGGACAAAACAATCATGGAAATGGAGCCTGAGAATTGAAGCTGCCATACGGGCTTCTTTGGCCACAGCCTTCGCCAGTACGGACCTCACAATCTCTTGAGCTTTTGGGCAAGAGTGGTCATAAAACTGTGGGTAAAGGTAACCACCTTTGGTCTTGCTAGAGAAGCAAAGAGGAGCAAAAGCACAAAGAGAAAGAACCAAGAGAAAACTAGTGAGCTGAGACATTATTGTCTCTCTTTTTTGTCTTACACAAGGTTCTAGACCAAGAGTACTACAAAACACTTGCAGAGAAATTACAAAACTTGATATGATGAGAGGTGGATGGCTTTTGAGTATTTATAGGGAAAACTTTGTAGACAATATTAGACGAAGTCTTAAGGAGAGAGGAAAAAAAAAATTAGGGAACGGAACAAAAAAGTTGGAGTTGGTACTAAGAGCACTAGCAATGGGGTGTAAACACCCCCCATTGCAATTTTACCATTTTCCCAACCTGCTACAGTGAGGTTGTATATAAGCAACCTCACTGTTCATGGGTTGTATAAAAAATTAATACTATTTTAATAACACCTTTTTCTCTCTCCTCTTCTCTGACTTTCCACTACTCTCATTTCTTTTTTCCCTTTCTCTCTCTCCCATTCCTCTTCATCTCACTTCTCCATATCTGTCTCTTCTCTCTCTATTTCTCTATTCTTTTTTCCTGATCTCGATCTCCCTCTCTCCGAATCGGTGATTGGTTTAGTGGTGACGCTTCGGTCGTTGTGGTTGAGGTTGAGGTTGTGGCTCATCATGGGTGGGTTCAGATCGGCACAGGTAAGAATTTTAGTTTGGGTATTTTGAGTTTTAGTATGGGTCTTAGGTTTTGTTTGAGTTTGGGTTTGACTCTCGACGGTGGGGTTTTGGTGGTGATTTGTGGTTGGTGGTGTGGGTGATTGTGGTGGTTGTTTTGGTTGTTGGTGGTGGTTTTAGTTTTGATTGGTGGTGGCGGCGATGATTGAGTTTAGGTGGTTGGCTTGATCTAGTTTGGGTTTGGGTTTAGGGATGATGAAAACGAGAGACAAAGAGAGAAAAGAGACAGTGGAGAGGATAGAGAGGGGGCAATTTTATCTTTATTTTATTAGGAATTATGTATTATTTTATTGTGATATGTGTAAAAAAAGAAACTGAAATGTTGAGTGAGTTGTAAAATGAGATGGTAAAATAAATAAAATAGGTTTTTGAGGATGCAAAATAGAACTTTTTTGCATCCTCAATTGCTAATGCTCTAAGAGCATCCGCATCAACTCTTGTATACTCTTGCATAATAGAAAAAAAGGGGAATTTTACACATTTAAGCCACAAAACTTCCTACATCAGCCCTTCTAAAATTGTGTATATTTACACATTTGCTACTGTAACTATGCATATATACATGGTTACTGTAGATGTGCATCCTATTATTTTATTAATTTCACAATTTCGCACCTTTTTTTCTCTCTCTTCTCCGTGTGCAAAACGAACTCAGTCTCAGACTTCTCCTCTCCTCATCTTCTTTTTCCTTAGATACACATAAACACACCCACACAAACACATACACAAAGACAAATCAACACAGAGATACACAAACACACCCACACAGACAAACCAACACAAAGAAAGAGAGATTGGTGTTGGTGTTGGTATTGGCTGCTTGGATCAGTGGGTCGGTGTTGGTGGCAGAGATCAGAGTTTGTGGGTTGATGGAAATGGGTCTACATGCTTGTGAGTTAGTGTTGGCGGCGGAGATCGGTGCTTGTGGGTCGACGGAAATGGGTTTTGATGCTTGTGGATCGATGCTAGCAGCGGAGATCGGTGCTTGTGCGTTGACAGAAATGGGTTTTGATGCTTGTGGATTGGTGCTGGCAGCGGAGATCGGTGCTTGTAGGTCGACGAAGTCAGTGCTTGTGGGTTTGGATTTTTGTGGTGGAGAGTTGATCTGATTGTGAGAGACAGAATAAGAAGAAGAAGAAGCTACTTATGGAGGGGAGATGATCTGACACGTGAAAGGAAGAAGAAGAAGTGGTTGTGAAAGGAAGAAGAAGAGGAAGAGGAGGAGGGAGTTTGAGAGAGATAAGGTCAAAGATAAAGATAAAAAGAAAGAGATAAGTACAAAGAAAAGATAAAGAGATAGGAATAAAAGAATAATAAAAAAAATTAAAAAGATATTATTATTTAAATAGAATAAAGTGTAAAATAGATGAACTGATGTGGGTGTTTTGGAAAAATTGTAGTGTAAAATAGAAAAAGTAAGTTCTTAGTGTAAAATGGATGGAAAAATTTGGTTGGAGTGATGCAATTGCTCTAACTAGGTAAAAAAAGAAACGTTGGACTGCCTAGACGCCAGAGTAGGTAGCTTTGCATACTTTGGCTTATTACTAGAAGCTCTTAGCTGATTACAGTGAAGCAACCTTTTGAATTATCATAGCAACAAATCTAGAATTACATCCAATTTCATGACATACTAAAGTTTTAATTGGTTGACTCATGACATACAAAAGTTTTAATTGGTTTTTTTTTTTTTTTTTTTTTGTGGTGGGGGGGGGGGGGAGTTTTAATTGGCTGACTCTATGTGATCGACACTTTTCCCCACTATTTTATACATAAATCTACTACTAACCATCCACTACTTCAATATGTTGTAAAATTGTGTGTGTCTGTTGTATTGTTATTAAGAGACTAAAGTTATAAAACGATTTGAAACTATTAAGTTCAGTTGATAACTAAATTGATAAAGAGGTTTTTAGATTTGAGAATTGAGAAATGATAAAGAAAGACATGGTAAAAGTGTTGTTATTTTATCTTATAAATATTTAATTTCACACTTGAATTCAAATAATTCAATACTAATGATCAATGACGTTGATTTATTATTGTTATTATTATTGGCATCAACTTTGAATGTCTTTTTGATAATAAAAGGGGGGGGGGGCATTTTCATGTTTTCACTTTTTTTTTTTTTTTTTGGAAAAAAATTGAATAGAATTTAAAAGAAATAAAAGTTTAAAAAACTTATAGATTTCCAAAATCAACCATAGAGTGATTTCAAAAAACCCCATGAATTTGGTCTAATAGTTCCTAAAGTTCATGAGATTCATGTCATCTTAAATCCAAACTCTTAGCTAGCATCTTAAGGCCAATCATATCTTAAGTTGAAGCTGAGAACTAAGAAGAAATGACTGACACTGACACGGTGGCCATATCCATATCATAAACCCTACGGTGGTGAAGGAGATTTTGTTGACTTTTTTACTTTTGTGCCCCTAAGGTTTTATAGGCTATTTGGGCCTGGAACATTGTAAAGGCCTAGTTAGATCGATTTGCATGAGAATTAGCTTAGCCCATTAGCCATTGGCCCATAATTTTGCCTCTCTCTATATGCATTTTGTTACATTTATTTTGAAAAAAGATGGGGTAAAAAGTTCACAAAAAATAATTAACATGTCTACATATTTTGAAAATCTAACTATTAAATTTCACACGGATACAATTAAAAATAACCACAATTATACGGTTCAAAGTATACATGGTATTAGCTTACACTTTTTTTAAACTATACATTTCTAAAATATGTAATGGTTTCTCATTATATATGCTAGTGTGTAACCCCCTGCATACGCACGAATATAATTAAAAATAATCACAATTATACAATTCAAATTTATATATATAAATATATATATATATATATATATATATATTTATATATATATTGTAAGGCCCAAACAATAAATTCGTATTGGGTTCGAACGCTAAAGGCCCAAATAATAAATTTGTAGAACGTGGATATAAAAGAACTAGATTAACTTCAAAAGAAAAACGATTAAACTTAACTTTTTTAGATGGATTAACACAAATATTAAGATCAATTTCTCCTTGAAACATGCTAAGTTCTTTATTTCATAAGGTTTTCCTTTAGGCGTCACTTGTTTAGAAGTTCCGATCTTTTCTCTCAATGCACTCTTTCATGTTATATACTGCCATCTTGATGTCATCTTCACCACACACGTGTAGGTTGGATTCGGGGGATCCCTTCCTGTCCCATCTAACACTTCCTAGAACCTTCAACCAGCAGCTATAAGGCTGCTTCATCACTGTTTAGGCATCACCTCCACATTAATGCGGCCAGAGAGTTGGTTGAGAGGCAATTAATGCGAAGGCAGCAGTTGTTAAAGATATTTGTTTATCTCTTCTTTCTTACCCTTGGTCCCATGTCCCACCTTTAGTGGTAATGTAGCTCTGAAGTGTGTTTGTAACAATATGGCGTTCAGGTCGTCCTCAGACACATATTGCCTAGAAGAATTTTGTCCTCAGACGAATACTGGGCCCCTCTCATGTGATATCTACTCCCATTTTCATTTGGTTCTCCTTATAACCTCATATGGGCCTCCTCGGATGATTTAACGTCCTCAGATGGGCCACAGGCCCAGTTAACACGGTTTTAATAATTATTGATTAACCGACCCCCACATATATATAATTTAAAATTTAATTGGTTTTAAACTCTTCAGTTTTTACACCATATAATTCACTTGCCACAAAAATTAAAAACTTAGATGGATAAGTGGTGAAAAATTAGACTCTAATTAAAATTTAATTTAAACATAATTGGATTTAGACTCTTCGATTTTTATACTCAATAATTCACTTGGTACAAAATTAAAAATTAAATAGGACATGTGGCACGAAATTGAAAATCCAATTAAAATCTAATTGGATTTTGCTTTAACTTTGACTATTAATACTATACGGCACCTAACGTCCAAGTTCATTTGGGCCTTGGGCCATGAATTAATGATATGGGCTGGGGGTCCAACCTCCTCATCATCAAAAGCCCCACCCTAAACCCACAATAACTACTAGTCTAAACTGGGTGTTGTCCGGATACTTAAAAAGCGGATTGCGGATGCCTTGCTCGCATACTGCCCGGGAAACCATTCCCGGGCGGTATACACATGCTCGGTCATATCGCCATTTGAGTGCTTGACAGAACCCTAAGAAACTCCGCTGCCGAACACATTTGCTGTAGTGGGAACCGTTTCCAAAGCCACTCGTACCTAAAATTCCACTTAAATTTATCAGCATTGGACCTCTCTTTGCACTAGTTAAGAAGATAATGATGATCACCCCATTAACAAGGGGCTATAAATAGAAGAAACGAATGAATGGAAAGGGGATGCAATTTTGGGGGGAGAAAGGAGAGAGAAAGAGAGGGTCTGAGAAGAAGAAAACGTTGAGAAAGAGAGGAAAGTGATCTGATTGGGTCCCTAAGCCTAGAACAACCCAAGGTAGGATACCCAGACCCACCATACAAATAAATTGTGAGCCCAAATAGCGGTTTGGCCCAGCAAGCCCGTTTTTGGTGCGTACAAATACATACATATATATATATATATATATATATATATGTAAAGTTGAGCAAAATGTTGGTTGTGACCCTTCAACTGTTATACAAAGAGCCAATTCGACGAGGATTCTGTCCATTTAACCTGAAGGCATAAGAGCCCCCTCCATAATATACAGTCATGTCAGTTTTGCCATCCATTGATGTTTGTGCAAACATTGCATTATATCATTGAGGATTATAACGGAAATGCACAACTCAACAAATCTTTGAAAATTGGAGGTGCACGTTTTAACGAAGGCAAATTAATTACTCATTCCGTACAGCATGGAGAAAACTTTGATTATGACGATTGCTTTGACCTAACCGTCCTCTTCTCGTACCAAAAAGTGGTTTAAAAAGCACTTTTTGCACTTCCAAAGTGTAAATAAATGGGCACTTAATAGTATAACAAATTTCATCCAAATTTTTTCAGCTACTAAATTATATCAAATTTAGCATAAGCAATTTTCCTATCTAAACAAAATCAAACCAGCATTCAAATTCAGAGATCCACATGAGAAATCTCCAAAATTGGTAGAAACTGCCACTACCCATTAAAGAAAAAGCATCAAATTTGAGTTCACACTCACTTCTACACAATTAACACTCAGATCCATACACACGCACTACCACAATACAATTATCTAATAAAAATTTAAATTTGATTGTCTATATCGTGATCACCAACGAATCATATAATTGACCATTAATTAATAAGTAAATAGGCCGTTCAAATACCTGACCTTTGTCAAAAAAAAAATACCTGACCTTTGTTGCTAATAGACTTTCCCAATTTTATGACAATTCCCTAGTAAAAAAAAATTACACCATAAACAAATACACATTAAACGGCAACACAAACATGGCCTTAGTTTTACTTCTCATACACCCACTAATATTAACTCCTTTAAGATTACATTTTACTATAATTTTTAGGGTAAATTCCACAAACCACCCCTGAGGTTTGTGATAATATCCAACTAAGTCCAAAACATTTTAAAACCTACCAATTTCGTCCAAAAAGACAATTTTGTCCCTGAACTTAAAAAGAAAAAAAAAAAAAAACACCGTTACTTTTTTTTTTTTTTCACTTCTTCCTCCTCTGTCGTCTGTCTCTTTCCTCTCCCCGTCTCCCCTGAGTTCTCCATCTCAAAACATATCCCAAAGTCATCATTGCCATTCAACCACCACCTCGCCAAACACACCACCCACCTAACCACCAGGGCAACAACACCCCACCACCACGGTAACATCCTACCACCACCACCACCATGAACCTACAGATGCACAAAAACCCACAAAAAAATCAAAGCAAAATTCACACAACTGAAACCCACAAAATCTGAATCCAAAAGGCAAGACTCATCCCAAAATCCATCAATAAATCAAAACCAGAAAATTCCAACCCCAAAACCATTGGAACCCACCTAAAATCAAAACCCATGAACCATAAATCAACCCATCATGACCCACGCCGGACTTGAGAGACCCACAACCCACGACCACACCGGACTTGAGAGAGCCATGACCCACGACCTACGCCGAACTTGCCATGATCCACGCCGGACTTGATGCACCCACGACCTGCGATGGAGCCATGACCCATGGAGAAGACGGAGAGGATACGGGCATACGGCTTGGTCAGGTGGCTTGCGGTGGCTTATGATGGTGGTGGCTTGCGGTGGGGCCAGTGACAGTAGGTCTGGCCATGGTGGCTTGGTGATGGGTTTTGGGTTTGAAGATGAAGAACTCAGAGGAGAAAGGGGGAAGACAAAGGAAGAAGGGAAAATAAAAAAAAAAAAGTCGAAGGCGTTTTTTTTTTTTAAGTCCAGGGACAAAATTGTCTTTTTAGGATGAAATTGGTAGGTTTTTAAATCTGTTGGACTTAGTTGGTATTATCTCAAACCTCAAGGGTGGTTTGTGGAATTTACCCTAATTTTTATAAAGAACAAACTGTTGGGTGCACTGCACCATGGTCCAGCCACATGCTTTTTCAAGAGCTCATTTAATGAGCATGTCACTCCATGACTTGTGAGAAGTCTGACTTCTCTTAATGAGAAGTGAGCCAAAGTGTGTTGGACACGCTGAAGACAAAAGAAAAGAAACTAGCAAAGACCATTCGGCCAATGAGAGCTGAAAAAGGAGAGTTTGGTTGAAGCAAAATTAAAGTAAGTGGTTTGTATTTATTGTGACTTGATGTGAAGTGTGTGGAAGGAAGAAAAGAAGGAAAAGATGAAGAAATAAATAGAAAGGCCATTTCGCCAGTGAAGGTGGAGAAAAAGAGTGAAGTCCCATAGTGTGAGGACTAATGCAATCTTGAAGAGTTGCATGAGTAAGAGCAAGCAAAAGAGAAGAGAAAATACACAGAGGGTAAGAGAAAATACACAGTGAGGAAGAGTGAAGGTGGAGAAAAAGAGTGAAGTCCCATAGTGTAAGGACTGATGCAGTCTTGAAGAGTTGTGTGAGTAAGAGCAAGCAAAAAAGAAGAGAAAAACAGAGAGGGTAAGAGAAAATACAAAGTGAGGAAGAGAGTAGTGAATGAAAAGAAAAAGAGAGTTTTTGTTTTTACTCAAGTTGTATCTCTAAGTATTGTAATCTCTATTTAATATAGTGAAATTATTCGGAATTTGTCTCGTGGTTTTTCCCTTCAAAGAGAAAGGGTTTCCACGTAAATCTTTGTGTTCTTATATGGTTGTGCATCCGCTGTGCTTGCTAAAATTTATTCATAATTATAGAGAATTTTTCCCAACAAGTGGTATAAGAGCATAGGTTCGATTGGGAGCAATGGCAAGAGAAGAAGGAAAGACGTCAGGAATTGAGAAGTTTGACGGCACAGACTTTGGCTATTGGAAGATGCAGATCGAAGATTATCTGTATGGGAAGAAATTTCATCTTCCTCTTTTGGGAAGGAAACCAGATAGTATGGAAGAAGAAGAATGAAGTCTTCTTGATAGACAAGTGTTAGGAGTTATACGATTAACTCTAACAAGATCAGTTGCACAGAATGTTATGAAGGAAAAGACCATAGTGGATCTGATGAAGGTTTTGTCAAGCATGTATGAAAAGCCTTCGGCTAACAATAAGGTGCATCTGATGAAGAAGTTGTTTAATCTGAAGATGGTGGAAGGTACTCCTGTGGCTCAGCATCTGAATGAGTTTAACACCATCACAAATCAATTGTCCTCTATGGAGATTGATTTTGATGATGAGATCCGTGCAGTAATTGTTTTGGCTTATTTGCCAAACAGTTGGGAGGCCATGAGAATGGTAATGAGCAATTCTGCAAAGAAGAACAAACTCAAATATGATGATATTCGAGATTTAATTCTAAGTGAGGAGGTTCGCAGAAGAAATGCTGGTATAAAAAATGCATAAGATCAAGCTCTTGTTATGGAGAATAGGGGCAGAAATAGAAGCAGAGGGCTTGATGATCGGGCCAAATCCAATGACAGGTCACAGTTAAAAGGTAGATCTCAGTTTAAAGAGATGAGAGAATGTTTCCATTGTGGGAAAAAGGGTCACATAAAAAGAAACTGTTGGCATTGGAATAACGAACAAACTGAAGAGAAAGATGAAAAGAATGATGATGAAAAGAATACTGCAGCAGTTATGTTTTATGAGGATGTTTTGATGCTCTCTCTTGAAGAGTAAAAATGTAAGCATGTTGCTAAGAATGATGTTGAGTGGGTTGTTGATTCAGCAGCCTCCCACCATGTTATCCCCACAAAAGGGTTGTTCACTACATACAAAGTAGGTGACTTTGGTGTTGTGAAGATGGGTAACTCTAGTTATTCAAAAATTGTGGGAATTGGTGATGTGTGCATCAAGACCAATGTTGGTAGCACGTTGATATCGAAGAATGTGCGGCATGTTCCAGATTTAAGGATGAATGTGTTGTCTACATTGGCTTTGGATCGAGCTGGTTATTGTAACCATCTTGGCAATGGAAGATGGAAACTTTCCAAAGGATTATTAGTTGTTGCTAGAGGGCGTGCTTGTTGTGGCATGTACAGGACTCATGTGAGGGCTTGTAAGAAAAAGTCCAATGCAGTTAAAATTTTTGAGAAAACTCCACCATTGAGAGTTGATATTAATGGTGTTGCAACCAAGAGAGTAAAATTCTCTCTACCTGACACTAGTTTAAATAAGGAAGTGATATTTGATGAAAAATATGATGATGCTAAGAAGAATGATGAAGTGAAAGATCGTGAAGGTCTTGAGCAGGGGGAGCAATATTCTCCACTAGAGATTGTTGAAGAAAGGAGGTGTGTTGAAGAACATCATGCAGTTAGCTTCAAGAATATTTGTGCTTCTGATGAGGGGGAGCCAAGAAATTGGATTAAGGATATCCAAAGTGAAATAAATTCTTTGAGAAAGAAATGTATTAATTTTGATGAAATTTTCTCAGTATTAGTGAAGATAATGAAAAAGGTTGAGTTTGGTGTAGGCTTGGCCGGAATGAATTCTAACTAAAGTATTGGATTGAAGATCTCCTCCGTAGTAAGTCGGAAGATGAGATTATTGGGTGCACTGCACCATGGTCCATCCCACATGCTTTTTCAAGAGCTCATTTAATGAGCATGTCACTCCATGACTTGTGAGAAGTCTGACTTCTCTTAATGAGAAGTGAGCCAGAGTGTGTTGGACACACTGAAGACAAAAGAAAAGAAACTAGCAAAGGCCATTCGGTCAATGAGAGCTGAAAAAGGAGATTTTGGTTGAAGCAAAGTCAAAGTAAGTGGCTTGCATTTATTGTGACTTGATGTGAAGAGTGTGGAAGGAAGAAAAGAAGGAAAAGATGAAGAAATAAATGGAAAGGCCTTTCGGCCAATGAAGGTGGAGAAAAAGAGTGAAGTCCCATAGTGTGAGGACTGATGCAGTCTTGAAGAGCTGCGTGAGTAACAACAAGCAAAAGAGAAGAGAAAAATAGAGAGAGTAAGAGAAAATACACAGTAAAGAAGAGAGCAGTGAGTGAAAAGAAAAAGAGAGTTTTTTTTTTACTCAAGTTGTATTTCTAAGTATTGTAATCTCTATTTAATATAGTGAAATTATTTGGAGTTTGTCCTATAATTTTTCCCTTCAAGGAGAAAGGGTTTTCACGTAAATATTTGTGTTCTTGTGTGGTTGTGCTTCTGCTGTACTTGCTAAAATTTGTTCAGAGAATTTTTCCCAACACAAACTAATAAGTAACTCATAGCAGACCAAACCTGGTTCGTGGGCGGAGGGAATAGAATTAGTTTAATAAGAAAGATCTAAGATTGAAAAGATATATTTTATATTTGTTAGTTTGGTACTGCTTTGAACCGAAACATAAACTTATACACAACCAATAACTCATTAAAACAAAATTTTTTAGTTTGACACACACAGATCTCTTTCTATTAGTTTAACCAAACACACACAGATCTCACGATACAAATGAAACAACTTGGCTTCGAAGGAGACTTTTAAGGCTTGCTTGTAGAGGGCCAGTTGATTCTAAAGGAAACGCATTTGTGAATGAAACACAATGATGTGCTCCCTCAACTCTTGTGTGAGTTTGTAGAGAAAAACCATGAGCTGATGTTACTTGGCACCATTAAACTCAATATAGTGGGAAGTAAGAATGTCTCAAACTTCCTCGGTTGTGTCATATCCTCTAAATTCCATGCTGACATATAGACCGGAAGTGTTGTGCCGCTAAGAAATGATTTGATGATTCTTGCTCTCCCAGTCTTTAAGGTGAGATGTGAAATCATCTCTAGTCTCTTTCTCACCTTCTATGGGGGCTTTACATTTTCTAGCCATGTAGAGCCATATATATAGCTTGCAACCTTGGATGCATTAGAAATATGGATAGACCCCTTTCAAATTCTATAGTATTCATAAAAAACCAGGGGAGCTGTCTATCAATGAATTCCTAAACCCTTGTGTTAATATGTATCGTTAGTTGTGTAGGACATAAATTTTGGCGCGGTTAGAAGTTTTTGTTTTAGTTTTGGATGGACACATGGTGAAAAAGCACTCTACAATTCTTATCTGCTCTTCCAAGAGAAATCTAGAAGTGATTTATTGATAATGGACACCAAAATGGATAGTTATGGTGTAGTCTCTACATAAACTTGATAATATGATGCAAAATTGAACTCCAATTTCAAATTCTAACTGGATTTTTTCTCAGTTTTGCCTATTAATATATATATATATATATATATAGATGATTTAGTTTTCATTGATTTTAGACTCTTTGGTTTATGCATTCAATAATTCATTAATCACAAAAATTAAAAATTTAGATAGACACATGACATAAAATTAGACTCCAATTGAAATCCAATTTATAATTGTCATATAGAGACACTTGAGTGCGCTAGACCCATGAAGATAAGAACATGAGATTCTTCAAAAATAGAGAGTGGAATGCAATTTTTTGCTGTTGCTTGGGGGTCAGAGAGAACACGTTACCATGGCAAATTACCGTTAATTTGAAAAACTCAAACAGTTAGGAATAGGTGAATTGGATCAAGTTTATGTTTGGGGTCTAGGAAAATAGCAAAAAAAAATTGTATGTCTCTTTCGCAAATAATCTAACTTTTAACATATATATATATATAAAAAAAAAAAAAGAGTTAAAATTAACTTTTTATCATACATCATATCATATACTATACTATATAATAAAAGTTGGACTTAGACGCCGTGGTTGTGCCAAGTGGCGGCACCAAATTGCAGAAATTTTCTTAAATTTTTAGATTTTAAGAAAAAATATATTAGTTTTCTTCAACTATAATTTCAAAGTGGATAAAAATCTTAATTTGATTAAAGTTGAATTACACTTGCTGTAAAATTCAAGAAAAATCAAAGAATTTTTTAAAATAAAAATAAAAAATAAATATTATGTATATCATTATATCTTATTATAATTAGGATTTCTAATTAACGTGTTTGTTGTTATCCCATGAAAAAAATAGAATAAAAAAGGTCATATTTTTATGGATAGAATGAAAAAAAATGTTGATATCAACATAATGTAAAACAAAAAAATAAAAAATAAAAAATAAAAACACGTGAATGAGGCAATAAGGAGATAAGATAGAGTTTACCAAACTAAAAAAAAAAAAAAAAAAAAAAAAAAAAAACGTGATTGATCTGTTAGGAAATAGAATATGATTTTTTTTTTATTAAAACCTAATTATCAAACGTAGAAATTTAAAAACAAAATAAAATAAATACACAAAGAACAACACTAATTTATCCTAAGAAGTGATAAAACAATAGAAGAAAGGTTGATAAGAACAAATAATATGTTATATTTATCTAAAAAATCATTGTAATCTATATATATATATATATATATATATATATATATAACCAAAAGCTTTTAAAGCTCCCACAATTTTCCACGTCAGCACAATATTTAAATACAATATTTAAATTAAATTAAATTTTCCACCCCATTACCGTTTTCCTTTTCCAATGCAAATTAGACTTCTAGCCAAATAAGGACACTCTCCCACCGCCTCTACTCTCTCCTATTTAAGAATTGCTTGCGTAGAAAACCTAAGCCCCAAAACACAATTTTCTTCTTAAAACTTATTTTTCTTCAAAATTTTTTTTGAGGGCGGCTCATGCTTCACAATTCACATATTCCACTTTTGTATTGGACTCCTCTCCTTCTTCGATCAATGCATCAAGGTTAGGGTTATTTGATTTGTTCAATAAAAATTATAGATTTGTGAATTTTTATGTTCATTTTTTGCAATACATTTAATTGTCTGGCCAATTTCAATAGTAGAAAAGCTATAATCATAGATTTCCTTCTTTCTATTGTATTTCTCTATTGCGTAATTATATATATATATATATATATATTGTTTTATTTCAATATTTTTGAAGCTTTGAATCTTCTGATTTTTTTTAAAAATTTTTTTTTTTGGCCTTTTGGAAGTTTTAACATCATAACTTTTGGGTTTTATTTTTTCTATTATAAAAAATTATCTAGAAGATTTCAATGAATATCCATGAATTATTCTTTTTGAGGGTAACCCATCTTTATCTTATATTTCTATTCCTAACTTTTTTTTCCTATATTTTTTCTTTAATTGTCTGTGTTTACGTCTCTTTTGTTTTTCTTATTTTTACTTTCATAGCGTATGTGCATGTTGTGTATGTTCTTTGATTCTTTCTTTAATGATTTTTGTGTGAGCATGTGTTATTGTATCTGGGTACTTAGGCAAAATCTATAAAGACTAAAGATGCTTCTTTTTTTGTAATGAATCCTGTGTTTTTCATGACTTTAGTAAGTCATATTCTTAATTATCGAAATGGTTTTGTTTGACGTGGATTTTGTTCATATTGGTTTCAAAGTTTATTTCTTGGCTTATATTAGAGATTGTAATATATTTATTCATCAAACTGTTTAGTTGAGTTTGTTTTCGAAATTGTTTTCAGTGTTGGACATTTTCTTGAAGTATGTTGGTATCATATATTAAAATACTGTTAAGTTGATAATAATAATAATAATAATATAGTTTAATAAATGTCTAAAACGTATAGTTTAGCTATATGGTTTTATTTTACAAATTCAATTTTGGTGTTGTAGTAAAATAAACAAAGATTAAATTATATATTGTACTTTATACATTTCCCGTGCATCGCACGGGTTAGCGACTAGTTAAAATAAAATAAAAACCCACAAAGAAGAAGAAGTTGTTATCAACATAACTTTATTGAAAGAAGTTATAAAGCAACAAAAGAAAAGTACAACTAATTTGTAATAATCTTTTCCAAAAAAAATTGTACGGTTTCTCTATTTTAAAATTCTATATCAATTAGGTTATGTTCCATCTACTTTGCATAGGAAAAAATCGTTTATTGTATCTAATGAATCTAAGATAACAGATGTTATGCCATCACGAAAGGTAGGTACAATCTAGATGCAATTTGTAACATTAAGATGGAAAGGTAAGGAAATTTGTTTTATTAATATGTTCGATCTATCACCCTATCACAATCTCAATCCAACAACAAACGACAAAGGTTAGTGATTCTCATACTTATTTTTTTTAATAGGAATTGAAAGCTAATTCTTAGTACTTTTGAAATAGTGTTGTTTTTCATTATGGAGTCAAATATTGTTGTTTTTCATTAAGGAATCGGATCTCTTAAAGGATAGATGAAATTCATGTCCCATTCGCTTTCTTTTATATAGTTTTAGATCTATAATTTTATTTTTATTTCAGTTTTGTCATAGGAAACTCTTAAATTGACATTAAATTCAAAGGTTGTATAAGATACAATTTCTATTTTTAATTTAGTTTAATTTTCTTTCTGATTTATATTTTCAATTTTAGCTATTGGCATATGTTTCATTCCATTTGTTATATGTTGTAATAGTTTTTTCTTAAAATTTATTTTCGATTTTTTCATAGGTAATTCCAAGCAAGCATCCTATAAAATTGTTGAAGACTCCTAAATTGACATACAATTCAAAGGTTGTAATCTATATTATTCTTTTTTTTTTTTAAACTTAGATTTTAATTTCTTTCTGATTTGTATTTTCAATTTTTGTTATTGCTATATAAATGTTATTTTATATTTTCTTTTCTTTTCTTTTTCAGTGTTGTCGTAGAAGATTCCACGGGTTCTAAGATTGTTGAAGACTCTTGACACTCAATCCCAAGGATGTAAAGATAAAGTTGTATAGGCTTTTAAGGTAGATTCCCATTTTATCTCAATTTCATTTTTTAACTCAATTTTAATATTCTTCCTTTTACTTATTATTAATATTGGATTTTGAGGTTGATTCCCTTTTTATTTCATTGGTTCTTATTTTTTATTTTTTATAATTCGATTACTACACCAAGGCTATTTCTTGGGTTTCATAGAATGCATTATTAACTTCTTCTTTTTTCTTTGTGACAAGTGTTTAAAATGTTTGGTTATTGAAAATTTAAAAATTACCAATAATTTACTCTAAATAAAACTCTATCATCTAAAATATAAATTCTCTTCAACTGTAATTCTATTACTAAATGTTTGTGGCAATTTAAATAAATTTAATTCAATATATATAATAAAATTTATATACTATATACCATACTTGCACGAAGTTACATATATTATAAAATTAATCCATTTTATCATATGGCTCACTTATTATCAATATGATTATAATTTATTTCCATATAAATTTTAAATAAGTCGTGCATCACCCAAGTATAATACAATGTAGAATTTCGACTACACCATCAAGTAGTCTAAGAGTTGTGATACTCAATCAATTCACTTATATTATATTATATATATATTGTAGGGGTAAATTCCCAAGTCAACAATGGGCCTTGGGCCCCACACGGAGTCCAGCCATGACCAAAAGGGAAAAAGGGGACCAAAAGACTTTCAGCCCAACCCTGTTGAGCCCAACTTATTTAAAAAGACGTCCGAGGAGGAATGTCTCCTCGGACACACCAAATACGGGCCCAATGTGCGCCCCATCCACAGTGAAGAATCATCCCAAACAAATGTGGGTAGTAGGGTGAGCCTCACAAAGAGGAAGAAGGAAGAAAATGTAAGACGACTAGGGGGAAATCACAACTGCCGCATTAAATGTAAGGAAGCTACTTTTCCAGCCGCATTAATGTGGAGAAGACAGGCGAATAGTGTTACATTGGCCAATGCAACTCACAGAAAGATAAGGTGGATGTCCGATGGGACAGACACTCAAGTGAAGGTCCAAATAATTAACAAGTGTAAGGCTCTTATCAATTTAAGGAGGCTATATAAGAGAAGGAAATCCCCATGAAGAAAGGATCGGAAATTGGAAAACAAGAAGGATATAGAAAGAGAGAGGAAGACAATAGTCTTTGATCAGAACCAGAGGTGCACCCATACGTCTCCTCGGACCTAGTATCCTGTGGACTTTAAGGAGAAATTCTTACGTTCAAACTGCTGCATGGCATACAATTAACTAACGTTCACTTCGTCCTGCCCTAGTTCTGTAACCCGCTCTCTACAAATTCATTGTCTAGGGTTTTTTAGGCCAGAATCACTTACCTGTTGGGCCTGGGCCCCAAAGACCGACCCTACAATTGGCACCGTCTGTGGGGAGAACTTGTGTCTCGACAAGTGAAACTGTAAGAAATGGAAGGATCAAGTCCGCGCCAAACCGGACGTGCAGATTCCCAACGGCAAGACAATTTTTTAAATCTCGAACGGGAGAAAGACCAAGTCAAGCAACGAGAGGGTAGTGTGAACACCTCTCACACGAGCAGGAGCCGCTCGAAACGGAAAGGTCATGCATCCCATAAGCAAAACGATCGAAAGGCTTTACAGTAAGAAATTGATGATTTGAAGAAGAAGCTACACCGAGCGCAGTGAAAACATCCTTCACCCGACTCGGACACTAGCAGTGATGAGGATAATGAATACAGGCGGAGATCAAGAACCCCCCCAAGCGAGACTTTTTCCTACGAGGAAGAGCGACCTCGCAAACGTGGCCACAAAAGCCCATCTTACCAAGGCCTAGCCAACGATGCTATGAGCAAGGCCCTGGATCGCATCTCCCAGTCGCCTTTCACGCGTAGAATAGAGGGGGCAGAGCTTCCTCGGCGGTTCCATCAACCAACATTTGCCATATACAACGGTCGGACTGACCCAGTAGAGCATGCAAGCCAATTTAACCAAAGGATGGCTGTCCATTCCAAAAATAAGGCATTAATGTGTAAGCTGTTTCCGTCTAGCCTGGGACCTATGGCGATGAGATGGTTTGATGGTCTTAAGCCAAATTCCATAAATTCCTTTAAGCAGCTGACACAGGCTTTTGGTTCTCGCTTCATCACTAGCAGTAGAGTCCCTCGGCCCCTAGATTCCCTCCTATCCTTGTCCATGCGAGAAGGAGAAACACTGAAGGCCTATTCAGACAGGTACTAGGAAATGTATAATGAGATAGAGGGAAACTACGACGATGTCGCCATCAGTACGTTCAAGAGGGGCCTGCCGACGGAGCATGGCTTAAGGAAATCCCTGACTGGGAAACCGGTCACTAGCGTGCGCCAACTCATAGACAGAATTGACAAGTACAAAAGGGTCGAGGAGGACCAGCAGATGGGGAAGGGTAAAGCGAAGGTTGTCCCTCAGGAGAGGAGGGACTTCAGGTCGGACCACTTGAACAGCAATAACAGGCTAAGGAGAGATTACTCGGAACAGTCTAGTTCCATTGGGGCACCAACGGTCCATGCTGTGTTTCGAGAATCACTACACAAGATCCTAGAGAAGGTAAAGGGCAAACCCTTCTTTCAATGGCCGAATAGGATGGCAGGTGACCCCTCGAAATGTAATCAGAATCTATATTGAGCGTACCACCAAGAGCCAAGTCACACCATCGATAATTGTAGAAATCTGAAAAACCATTTGGACCGGCTTGTCCGAGAAGGGAAGTTGAGGCATTTGTTGCATCGCCGTGAAGGATGGTAAGAACAGTCAAATATCAAAACCAGACAAAGTACATTGAGGCCACCCATTGGCACAATAAACGTCATTCTTGCCGCACCTGGAAGGACCGGTTCCAGCCCTTTCAGAGTAATGTCAGTGGGTAGGTTCCCGACTGAGCTGGACGACAGGGAATCCAAGAGAGCCAGAGTAATTGCCATGCCCTTAATCGGGTTCTCGGATGAGGACAAACAAGGAACCCTTCAACCCCACGATGACGCCCTAGTCATCACGCTCAGAATAGGAGGTTATGACGTGAAAAGAGTGCTGGTTGATCAAGGCAACGCCGTGGAAGTAATGTATCCTGACTTGTATAAAGGATTGAACTTGAAGCCAGAGGACCTGTCGCCATACGACTCCCCTTTGGTCAGTTTTGAAGGAAAAACCGTCACCCCGAAAGGCGTGATTAGACTGCCTGTACAAACAGACTCAGACGTGGTGGAGGTGAACTTCATTGTGGTAGATGTGTACTCCCCCTACACAGCTATCGTGGCCCGACCATGGCTTCATGCACTAGGGGCTGTGCCATCAACTTTGCACCAAAAAGTGAAGTATCCGTCAGCAGGTCAAGTCAAAGAAATAATAGGGAACCAAACCATGGCCAGGCAATGCATGGTGTCTGCAATCTTACGACGACCAAATAATGAACCTTCCACCTCAGCCGAGAACCGCTTATAGCAATTAATGACCCCGATCCCAGCTTCGGGTGGTGGAGGACCAGCCATGGAGGTGAGCTGTGAGGATTTGGAGAAAGTACTCGTCGGATCATACCTAGAGAGGTTTTTTCAAGTCGGCTCAAAATTACCGCCCTAAGAGAAGTCAACACTAATTGATTTTCTCCGACAGAACGTGGACATATTCGCCTGGGACCCCTACGAGGCCCCTGGGGTTGACTCAGATTTCATCTGCCATCACCTTAATGTTAACCCGACTATAACGCCTAAGAAGCAGCCTCCTCGGCGACGGTCGAAAGAACATGCAGACGCTGTGAGAGAGGAGGTCACAAAATTGAAGAAAGCAGGGGCTATCAAGGAGGTATTCTACCCCGAATGGTTAGCCAACACAGTCGTGGTAAAAAAGAAGAACGGGAAATGGTGGGTCTGCGTAGACTTCACGGACCTAAACAAGGCCTGCCCAAAGGATCCCTTCCCCATGCCACGGATAGACCGATTGGTAGATTCGACCGTCGGACACCCCCGAATGAGTTTTTTGGACGCCTTTCAGGGCTACCATCAAATACCCCTGGCCGCTGAGGACCAAGAAAAAACTGCTTTTGTCACCTTCGTTGGAAATTATCATTATAAGGTGATGCCCTTTGATTTAAAGAATGCCAGGTCAACCTACCAAAGGATGATGACCAGGATGTTTGAACAGTAGATGGGAAAGAGCATTGAAGTGTATATAGATGACATGGTGGTAAAAAGTAAATTGGTAGCCAACCACGTCAGAGACCTCGGCGACATCTTTCGAATTCTGAGAAAGTACAAGCTGCGACTTAACGCGTCCAAGTGTTCATTTGGGGTGGGATCAGGGAAATTCTTAGGTTACATGGTGACCCACAGAGGTATAGAAGTTAACCCTGACCAAATAAGAGCTATTCATAGCCTGCAGCCTCTTCGGAATCCCAAAGAGGTCCAAAAGCTCACCGGCATGATCGCCGCTTTGAACCGTTTCATTTCTTGCTCAGCGGACAGATGCAAACCTTTTTTCCTCCTATTAAACAAGTGGAAGGGTTTCGAGTGGACCGAGGAGTGTGCTTTAGCTTTCCAACAGCTTAAGGATTACCTCGCCTGACCACCAATTATGTCCAGTCCTGAGGCCGACAAGGTGCTATTCACCTACATTGCTGTGGCCTCTCATGCAATGAGCTTAGTGCTAATCCGAGAAGACAATGGCATGCAACGGCCCGTCTACTACGTTAGCAAATCGCTGCACGAAGTAGAAACACGTTACCTACCTCTCGAAAAGGCCGTCTTGGTAATCGTATAAGCCACGCGAAAGCTCCCCCACTATTTCCAGGCACACACTGTGGTTGTGCTAACTCAACTTCCGTTGAGATCCATTCTCCGCAGTGCCGACTACACAGGCAGAATTGCAAAATGGGGAACGATTCTGGGCGCCTTCAACATTAGGTTCATGCCTCGCACCGCTATGAAAGGTCAGATCCTCACCGATCTGGTAGCCAAATTCACGGAGCCCACACTAGAAGGAAAGGAAGGGTCAGGATCACTAAATCCTGAAGGGAAACTGATCAGCACAATCTCTCAACAGGAACACAGTTGGTGGAAAGCACACGTCGACAGT